>NW_017308103.1:238982-270639 GCF_000935625.1 Nanorana parkeri | reverse complement strand
CCCCCCCCGAAGTGGGGGGGCGGACGAGGGAGCGCTGTTATATCGGATGGCCAGCGGTGAGGGGGAGAGAAGCCGCCCACAGGACGAGCTGTGACGGCCGCACGGCGCCCTTGTTGCCATGGCGCCCTGTGCGGCCGCACGGCTCGCACACCCCTAAGGCCGGCCCTGCACATGCCCCTTGGTTCTTAAGGATTATGGTCTTCACTTTGCATATCTACTAAACAACACACAAGAGGTCAAACTCTAGACAGGTTGTGGAAATTAGATTTTGACCTCTGATGTGTTGTTTAGTGGATATGCAATGAGTGAAGACCATAACGTTTTAATAACCAAGCATGTGACTTTAAGTTGGTGGCTCCAGTAAAATTTTCACTGTTGTCCTCTTCACAATATGTGTTTGCCATCCATGACAAGTCCCTACAAATTGTAGCGTAGGTGTATATTTATCAAAAATGCACTGAGCAATTTGCACAGTAATTTTTCATTTCTGCTCAAATGTTTGGGCGAATCTTGTCAATAATGGAAGTCCTTTCATTCGTTACTCTCTATAGTGATGAAGTTGTGTTCAGAGCTAACCAGCCTGGCATGCTAGGTATGCAGTCTGGCATCCTCATAGCAAGGCAATGTCAAATGTTCGGCCTCTGCGCTATGTTGATTTTATGGATAATGTTATGAGAATTCTAGGGTAGGGGTTCATCATTCACTCTAGGGAAGGGGTTCATCATGAATGTTTTGGGGGAACCCTCTCTAAGCGTCCCCTTAATGCATCCCCTATGGGAGACCATGCCATGCCAAGCACATGGAAGTGCATTAATTGACAATGGAAGTCAGCATTAAAAGTACACCCCTTAGACAAAAAAATCCACAGCTCCAATTCAGGGAGCACTTTGAAATACACAAAGGATTTGTGTCACTGAAAATCAGATAGGGACAAATGTTTTTAACCCTTTCACCTTTCTGAATTTTTTTTAACTTAACTAAAACCCCCAAATTATATATTTTCTGAAAGTAGAGACCCTGGAAAATAAAATGATGGTCATGGCAATTATTAAGTAGTATAATATTAGCACACCAGATTATCAAAATCAAATTTTAAGGAAAAAGTTATATTAGTACGTACAAACACAATATATTACTAATTTTTTTGGTAACATGTAGAAGAAGTTACATCAAGTAAAAAAGATGCAATTTAGATTTGCATGTGTGTGTATGTGGAAGCTTTAAACATTTTTGAAAGGTTTTTTTCATTCATTTTATTTAACTTTTTTAACTTTTCTTTTTACTTAACCTTTTTGCTATAACATAGGGGGCTGACATACAACAAGAAAGTGACAGGTACTCTTTAAGAAGACCTTAAGTGTCTATTAAACCTTTAATGTAACCTCTGCACTCCATTGAAGCATATCTAGCGCAGATCATGATCGATTATTGATTTTGTCACTTCCTGTTTCAGCCGGGGATTGACAGGGCTGAAAACAAGAAGTGACAAAAAGCATGTCACTTCTGGCCTCATTCAATACAGGGATGATCAGCGAACAGATGTCCGCTGATTGCCCTCAACTCTCCCTGCTGACACCCTCCATGGACATCACGGGCACCCGGGATACATGGCGGACGGTTCAGGTGGTGTGGGCAGACTCTTCTGCCTGCCGCAGAAGTTATCCAACAGCTTTTAAGCCACCCAAATCACTTCTGGTAAAAAGCCAACAGCCTGCAGAAGGAATGGAAACAAGCTTTGTTTACCAAATTACTATTTACAAGTCCCTGCGGTCGCCGATGTAAGATTTACATTGGTGGCAGAGAGGGTTCATTCTATGTTTAACAAGCAGATCTTAGTGGAATGTGCAAATTAAAATCTTGGCCGGAAAATGTCTGAATCTTAGGCAAAAACATTGATAAACAGACCAGAATGTAAAAATATGTGGTGTCATTGCTTTTAGTTTTATATACATTTTAAATGAATGCCTGCTGAAATCAGATATGAAGAGTAATTGCTCTCTTCCTTCTTCCCAAACCCTACCCCACCTTCATCCCTCTACATTACTTTGTCACACTCCTCCATATTTCTGTTCTGAAAACTTAATGGAGATACATTTGACCTAAACAGTCACATACACCTACAAACAAGAGATTAACAAATGATTATTCTGCCAGTGTCTGCAAACAGCCAGAAGGTTCCAATGCCCGTAGTTTCCAACAAATGCCCTACTAGCAAGTCAATTGGACAATTGTTCTGCTACAGAGGTAAGAACTGTTGCCATAATCAGGGAATTTTACATGCTGAAAGTCACAGAGAGCCACAACAATTAAGACCAACTAGCCAGAGAATGGGAAGAAACAGCCAGCAAAAGGGAAAACAAGAGGGCAAGTCCGGGGAGCACAAAATGTCAAGTAAAATTGTAGTGATGGAATACTATTAAAGCAGTATTGGCTATGATACCTGTAAATTGTGGGCAACCTGCAAAACTCTTGTGCACTGTCTCTCTCTTCCCATGCAGACTTCGGATGATAGTCACTCTAATTGCAGAAAAAAAGGTCCCTAAGGAACATTGGATGTCCCTATGTGGAGTATATGAGAAATATATATGAAGGCATACAGTAGGTGCCCTAATATGAACTGAGCTAAAACAGCAGGATGGAGTTCCTCAAGCATCTAAAACATGTCTGTCAATGAAGAGTACTTTTGTGATTGTCATAATTCAGGGATTTTGTCCCAGCAAATATGGACAAAGCTTAAGAATATTCTCTCCATGCCTTCCCAAAACAAAGGATGCATAATTTACTGGTCACACTAATAACCAAGGCTGCATTTACAATAAGGGCCCTTGTGGGCCAGTGCCTAGGGATGCAAGGTTAGAAGGGGCAATGCAATGTCTAAATACAGCCCTGACTGTAATGTATGTGAGAAAATAGCTTGTGTGGTATGACCCCATAAATACTATGAATATTATAGCAAGGGAAATAACTTGTGCAGGTTGACCTCCATAAAATTATAGGAAATACTTCAATTTTTTTTCATAGCGGCCATCTGCATCGTTGCATGAAAGGGGCATTCCACCTAAATGAGAAACCACTGGCTTCTTATATTTCCTCCTATGGAACTCAGCTACAAGGTCTTCCCCTCCCAGTACCAAACCACTGATTTTAGTTTCCAGCATTGAAGTATCAGTTTTGGGCAGACTGACCATTTAAATGCATGACACCAATGAAGTGTTTTACATTAAAAGTTACATCTGATAACAATGCTAAAGACAAAGATGTAATGAGGCAGTTTACTGAAATATGTAAACCCTTAAAGAGAAATATGGGGGCTACCATTGCTGACTTGTCCTTCTGAAAATGCTAGTTGCTTGGCTGTCATGCTGACAGTGGCCCCAAAGTTCACAGAAAGCCCCTGGGCACGACCAATTATGGTCTCCCCCCATTTACCAACTTACCAAGTAAAATATTTATTTACTGTGTATTAAATGACAGTGAGATAGAAATGGATCTATGGAAAATTGGGAGGAAGTCCCAGTACCCATCTGACCTTTATTTAGTAAAAATGTACCCCTGTGTCCCAGGGGGCCCAGCTTCAAAATCGGTATAACCACCCCTGTATACTGACTTCCTTGCTTCTGTGGTTTAAGTTACTGAACCAGAATAATGATGCAAACTTTTGGCTTTCTCTGACTTTCCTGATTAATGTACTTGTTCTGAGTTGGTGTTTAAGATAGTATTGAGATCATCAGGTCTACATAACAGCCACCCAACTAATATTTTGGAAGGAGGTCAGTGGAGGCCCCCATGTTTGTCACATGACAGATTTGCTTCCAGAAGAGATGACACTATATATGTATATTAGCCACCTAAGCAGAAGGAATTTAATGTTCAGTCTTAACGTAGGAAAAAATGAAATAGAAAACATGACGTAGTCCTGCACTGCCCTCGTGTGACCAGATTTATGAACTACAACTGACAAACTAATAAAAGAGTTTGCTGTATGAGCTCTGCTTATAAACCTTTAAATTGGTTGGCTGACCTTTTTTCAAATGTAATTTATTTATTACATTTGAGAAAAATTGAATTGTCTATTTCCTTTCAATATCTAAACTGTCTTTCCTGTATTTTAATTCAACGTGCTTCGTTCACAAATATAGGGTTATTATGGCACTATAACAATAAATATTGATATTATTTATATTTATTTATAATATTCAATACATATTTACTTGTATTTTGTTTACTTGTAATACGTATGTAATTTGTGACAGAAATAATGTATAGACACCAGTGAGAATCCATCTTGTTCTACTTTAACTTGAACAGTATTAATTCTGACTGCTTATACTTATTATTTAGCTTATGGGTTATTATTGAATAGGACTGCTTAGGTTATATCCAAACCTCTCTCCCAATACTCAGCGGTTCTCCTATACAAACACCACTACCAGGGATATTCAGTATTCAGGTGAGTAGAGACCTATGGGCACATTGCAGTTACTCATAGCGACCTTTAAACTTTACCTTATTTAAATTTAAAACTGCACTTTGTGTTCAGGGATTTGCACTGTTAGAACAGATAGTTGCATAGGAGAAATAGGAAATGACAATTATGTTTCAGCCATATTCCTGAATGTCAGATGCGTCACATGACCTAGACAGTGTGGGAGCGTCAGGGGATAATACATATCATGTAGGTGACACGTGTGTATTTGTCTTATTACTGTCCATCTGCAAATCCTTGTGTAGCCTCCCCCTTCCCCAGTCAGCGCTATCCCAATATAGGATAACACTACTGGTGGCTCTGAAGGGGTGAGCTACAATAAACTGAACTAACAGGTCTCCCTGTCTTTCCTCTATAAGAGCGTTACTAGGGTCGGTTGCTATGGGTTACTACAGCACCAATTCTTCTTGTCTAGTGGTATTGTGGCTCGCTCTTCCCATCAGCACTTTCCACCCTTTAGTTGAACGATTGAAGTGAGGTCCAGACCGTAGTTGTGATGCTCGAAACATTTATTGAAGAAGTTCAGGGAGAGAGGTAGAGGAAGGTTAGGATCATCCAGGCAGATGTAGACTCCATGAATTCTCAGAGAGAGTGGTTACAACTTCCATGCACCCCAGGCCCAAACACCTGACACTGCATAGTCAAAGTATCGCAGCTCTGAATACTGAAAAATGGCCTGGCCAGGAAGGGGGTCTAAACACCTGGTCTTGAAGTGGTTAAGGTAAGAGTTATAGATCTCTGTCTTTAGCAGCAGCAACCACTGGACCTGCTGCCACCAGGCTCCAGGGTGATTCCAAGGCTAGTGAGGCCTGGTCAGGCTTTGAGGCCTGGTCAGCTCAGGCCTCCCCGCAGGCAGGGCCTGGGG
Organism: Nanorana parkeri; assembly: GCF_000935625.1. Lineage (NCBI taxonomy): Eukaryota > Metazoa > Chordata > Amphibia > Anura > Dicroglossidae > Nanorana > Nanorana parkeri. Next base: position 265,288 of record NW_017308103.1, on the reverse strand, counting down.
GAGGAAGAGAGAGCTCACATGGCTCACCCCGAGTATTTATCTCCTCTCCCAGCATGCACCACTGGCTCCATCAACAGTGATTGTCTGGCAATGGATATCTACTCCTAGCAATACCATTGGCTGCTCTGTTCTATCACCAGGGTACATGCTACAGTACCTCTGGCAGCAGACAGATGGCCACCAGTGATAGATTGTTTAGGGGGATAACCACATGAACCAAACTACAAATTAGTATCAGACCGCAAGATTTAATAGCACCCTTTCCACCAGGGAGCTACACTTGCAGGGTTGTGTGGATTGGGGTTTACCTATTTCAGCTGCATGCTGTACTTTTTTTAAGCATACACCACAAGGTGTGAACTGTGCCCACCCATGACAAGGCAAATTGCCTTGTCTTGTGTACAGGCTGCACTGGGGAAAAAAACGGCCAGCACAGCCCGAAATCATATAGTGTGAATGTGCCCCAAAACCCATCCCTAAGGAGAACTATGGGGAAAAACACTGACCCCATAGTTCTCCTTTAAACAGTAACTGATCCTTGCATCAAGTTACATCATACTTAATGACAAATATGTATACTAATTTCCAAGAACTCTTTGTTACAGAGCAGACTAGTACATGCACACCAATCACAGAAATACACATTTCCTGATTTAAATTATTATTATTATTATTATTATTATTCAGGATGTATATAGCGTCAACAGTTTGCACAGTGCTTTACAAAATGGAGGGATACAGTACAGTTAATAATACAATTTCAATCCAGGAGGGTTAGAAGGGCCCTGCTCATGAGAGCTTACAATCTAGTAGGAGGGTCATGTGATACAAAAGGTAATAATTGCGTGGGATAAGTTAATGGAATAGGTGAAAGGACGGTTATATTGAGGTGGGATATGCCTCCCTGAGGAGATGAGTTTCCAAGGATCGTCTAAAGATGGATAGAGTAGGAGATAAGGGGACAGATTGGTGTGGAAAGTTCCAGAAGATGGGAGACACTCTTGAGAAATCCTGGAGACGAGCATGCAAGGAGGCGACAACTGAACTGCAGGGCAGGAGGTGTTGGGAAGAGCAGAGAGAATGGTTTGGATGATATTTTGAGATGAGGTGGGTGATGTAGTCGGGGGCTTAGTTGTAGATGGCTTTGTATGTTATTATTAGTATTTTGATTCTTATTCATTAGGCAAATGGGAGCCAGTGGAGCGATTGGCAGAGGGGGGTGGCAGACACTGCCAGTAGATAAGGTAATTGAGTTTGGCAACAGCATTCATGATAGACTGAAATGGGATAGCCTGTGTAGTGGTAGGCCAACAAGGAGGGAGTTACAGTGGTCGAGGCGAGAGAGTACAAGGGAGTGAATGAGAACCTTTGCGGTGTCATTTGTTAAAAAGGGGAACATTTTGGAAATGTTACAAGGGTTGAGTTGGCAAGATTTGAATAGTGATTGGATGTGGGGCTTAAAGGAGAGATCAGCCAAGGATTACACCGAGCACCCTAGCTTGACAAGAGGGGTTGATTGTAGTGCTGTTGACTGTGATGGATTAAGTCTGGGGAGGGAACATGGAGAAGAGGAAATATTATAATCTCAGTTTTGGACAGATTGAGTTTGAGGTAGTGGTGTGACATCCATGTTGATATGTCAATGTGTAGATTAGTGATGCGTGAGGAGGTAGAGTAGAAGGGGTTAGCTGAGGGGTGGAGAGATAGATTTTGGTCCCGTCAGCATAGAAATGGTATTGGAAGCCATGGGAGGTTATCAACTGACCCAGGGAAGAGGTGTAGATGGAGAATAGAAGAGGCCCGAGGACAGAGCCTTGGGGGACCCCCACAGAAAGAGGAAGAGGAGAGGAGGAGGTAGAGTTATAGGTGACACTGAATGTGCGCTGGGATAATAACTGATTTATTTTAGGTAAAACAATTATAAAATGCAAGCTAATTCCATATCTCTTTACAGACCACACAGAACAAACCATATCTGTAGCCATCCTTTGTTAGTGTACAGTTTGATATCTCACGTCAGCCATACAGACAAACACTCTATGTTTGTTTAGTTAGTAGCTGCATAAGGTACACCTCCAGGCCACAAATAAAATCAGTTACCTGTACATAAATATATGCAAAAAAAACATGCTCAAGTAAAAAAAAAAGTTCACTCAATGTATTTCAAAGTGAATTTTTGCAAACTCTAGAGCAACCACACTCAGCATATTTTTCATAGGGTTCCTATGTAGGCTTAAGGCCCTTTGTCTCATGGCTCAGTGTTGTGCAACCCTCTCTTATGCACCAATGCATGCAATCAAGGCTATTGCCAGCTCAGGTAGAGGGTGTGGGTTGAATCAAGGACCACACAGGTCTGGATTTATTCATCTCAGATTCACAACCACTGAAAAGAAGGATTGAATGGTAGCCATGAACATTTAGCTAGCAGAACAGTCAGCAGCACAAGTTGAACAAAAATGATAGTCACTCAGCAAGGCAGCTTTACTATTAGTTTTAATGCAATCCATTTAGTGCACCTGTTCACTATCAGCTTTGAATGTGGTGCCCAACTGCACAAAGACAAATGTATTAACTAGGGATGCTCCGATACCACTTTTTTAAGACTGAGTACGAGTACCGATACTTTTTTCTCAAGTACTCGCCGATACCAATTACCGATACTTTTTCTTAAAGGGACAGGTCACATTTTTTCTAAAGCAATACAAAATCATGATTTTAGGTCAGTTTTCTTAATATTATGAAGAACATGAACATGAAATGAATATTGATCATGTCATTGCTAACTAAGGGTTGTATCCCCATAGTGGGGAAAATAGATGAGCACATGTCCAGACTCCAGACCAGAACACTGTATGATGTGGGACAGCTATATCCAATTCTGCATACCTGGCTTTATATTATAAGAACTTTATAATATAAAGCCAGGTATGCAGAATTGGATTTAGCTGTGCCACACTATACAATAATACACTGTTCTGTCCCACACTATACAATAATATTAAAAAAAGATATTGAATAATGAAATGAACTGAATATTTAGATCATGCCTATTGCTAACTAAGGCTTGTATCCCCATAGTGGGGAAAATAGATGAGCACATCGCCAGACTCCAGAACACTGTATAGTGTGGCACAGCTACATAAAAGTCTGTATAACTGGCTTTATATTATTATTATTAAAAATGTTTTTTCGCCGCCGATACCGATGCTTGTATCGGTATCGGAGCATCCCTAGTATTAACTCCATTCAAAAAGTGCTGGTGGGTATCAAACCCATGTTAGAACATTTGCGCCTTCCTCTGAGCCACCTTAGAGTAGCATAAAAACTGTATTAATATGCCATAGTTGTCTCATTATTGGACATAAGAGTTCATAACTATTATTCCCTCGTTCTCTTTGACGTTTCCAGTTCTTGTATGAACCCACCAGAGGTTTCTGCCATTATGAGTTCTTCTTGATGTCACCTTAACAGTTTATTTAAGCTCAACACAAATCTGTTGTCCAACATTCTTTTGAATTGTAGATTTTTCACAACAGTCGCTGTGTCTTCTTTTTTGCTTATTATGTTATTGACACATGAGTACTGAAGAACTTAGAGACATTCAACCAACGGGTTTGTAGACTCCCAGTAGTGCTCTCTGTGTTATAAAATGTCATCTGGATATCTCACATTTATCTGTAAATTTATCTTGAGAGTTAATAAGATCATAAAGTTCAACACTGTTCATTGAGTCACATTTTTCCTGACCTGCGTAAAAACTGTTGGCCATTCCAAGACCAGTGTAGGGTCCATTCTACAAAGAGAAATATGAAGAGTATCATGAGCAAAACATCATACCCGCTTATAGAACTCACAGCAAATACTAAAATAAGCCTAAAATAATTGATTCTATGTATATTTTTAACATACTAGTTATACTAGTATATTTTTGCAACATGCAAACACTCTCTTGAAGTCTGGCACAAGGTGTAACAACATTCATAAAACACGGGGCACAACCTGGCCAATCAAAAACTGGTTGCGGAGAACAACAAATCTTGGTGGACAATTGTTATCATTCTTTTTGTGAGCAGAGCACTAAATGGCCAACACACAAGTATTATCATATCAATGCACTGCTCAATGATGGCTTGGCAGGTGCAAGCTGCGCCAGGGCTCGTCCAGCAGTCTTAAATTCAAACAATTACAAAAAATGGAGAATACACACCATTGTGAGGTCAGGTACTGATGTCGGATGAGAAGGCCTGGCTCGCAGTCTCCGTTCTAATGCATCCCAAAGGTGTTCTCTCGGGATGAGGTGCAGGCAAGTCAAGTTCCTCCACCCCAAACTCGCTCATCCATGTCTTTATGGACCTTGCTTTGTGCACTGGTGTGCAGCCATGGTGAAACAGGAAGGGGTCATCCTCAAACTGTTCCCACAAAGTTGGGAGCATGAAATTGTCCAAAATGTCTTGGTATGCTGATGCCTTAGGACTAGTTCACTGGAACTAGAGGGCCAAGCCCAACCCCTGAAAAACAACCCCACACCATAATCCCTCCTCCACCAAACTTTACACTTGGCACAATGCAGCCAGGCAAGTACTATTCTCCTGGCAAGCGCCAAACCCAGACACGTCCATCGGATTGCCAGAGAAGCGTGATTGGTCACTCCAGAGATCATGTTTCCACTTCTCTAGAGTCCAGTGGCGGCGTGCTTAACACCACTGCATCCGATGCTTTGCATTGCACTTGGTGATGTAAGGCTTGGATGCAGCTGCTCGGCCATGGAAACCCATTCCATGAAGCTCTCTACGCACTGTTGTTGTGCCAATCTGAAGGCCACACGAAGTTTGGAGGTCTGTAGCTATTGACTCTGCAGATAGTTGGTGACTTCTGCGCACTGTGCGTTTCAGCATGCGCTGACCCAGCTCTGTCATTTTACGTGGCCTTCCCCTTCGTGGCTGAGTTGCTGTTGTTCCCGGTTGCTTCCACTTTGTTATAATACCACTAACGGGTGACAGTGGAATATTTAGTAGCAAGGAAATTTCACGGATGGACTTATTGCACAGGTGGCAACCTATCACGGTACCATGCGTGTAGTCACTGAGCTCAGAGAGCGACCCATTCTTTCACAAATGTTTGTAGAAGCGTCTGCAGGCCTAGGTGCTTGATTTTACACACCTGTGGCCATGGAGGTGATTGGAACACCTGAATCCAATTATTTGGAGGGGTGTCCCAATACTTTTGGCAATATAGTGTATCTCTCTCCCACAATGCACAATTCCTTGCCTGCACACTTATTCTGGGTCAGTGACTCAGTATGCAATGCATTGAAGCCATTGTGTTTTCTGAAGAATATGACAGCAGTGTCAGGCCCATATTTTTCTTTTCACATGTTACTATTAGTACTGTCTGGGTTACTGATCCCAGAACAAGTATGCAGCAAGTGAGGTCAGACAGAAGTCAGATGATTTAATCTGCATTTTTTTTGTTTCAGATTGTGTTAACACACCCAAGCAACTTGAATTTGTTTCATTATAGACTTCCTTTAAGACAAAGAATATTACAGTTCACCCTCCTATAGCAACCAATCAAAACGTATCATATAGAGGATCAGTCTAAAGTAACCCAAGGTCTCTGGGTACATCATCAATGCCTTTTTAAATAAGCCCATAGAATTAAAAGGGCTTTGTTACATGGTAAACACTACAACTACTCTATGGGGTAACTGAGACGCATAGCAGTCTTCTGTGTCTATTCAAGAGTTTTGCAACAAATAGAAGTCAAAGCAAACCTTTGTTCTGAGTCAATAATTTAAAGCATCAAAGCTACAGGGTCATCCTGACAGCCAGGGAACTAGAATTTCTAGAAGGATAGGTCAGCAATGACAGCCTCTATGTACAGATAACATGGTCCTTGCTCCACTGCTCAGTAGCAGAAATGGAATTGTCCAATCACTCTAAAGCAGGAACCATGGATTAGGCTTGGAAATGGTGCAGGTACATAACAGTGAATGATCATTTCTTACCAATACATCAGGAATGTCCACTTGTGGGCAGCAGAAGTATCGCAGCACCCTGATAACCTTTCTTGCTACTAACACCAATGGCACCAACGCAAACACAAATGCAAACAGGAGACCGATAACCAAACCTGTACGCACAAGTGCTATAAACAAAAAGAGGATTATTGTTTCAAACAAACAAATAGCAAGTTCTTATATCTAATAAAATGTTTAGTAAATAAATGTAATCAAACATTTTTTAAACATGCACACAAATAGTAGTGCCAAGTAATGGGGCTGTGTACTTATTCATTGTTTATATGGGTTAGGACTCACTCACACTTTTACTTTTTAATGCAATTAAATGTACACAAAATACCTGATGTGAGTGTAGTAAATGGCACTGGAAATGCATGAAGAAAATGGTGCTTATTTGTCCGACATTATTTAAGGTGGACGTGTAATGTGTGGTAATGTGCTGTATTCGTTCTACTATATGAAATTTAATGGCAACACTGTCTTGAACATCATTGGTAATTCACTAACTTTAGCACAATTACTCCACTTGTGCTAATTAGAACTTATAATATTTTTCTGGAGTCACAACTACTACCCACTAATGTTCTTTAAAGTGCTTTCTGAAAGAAAACAGAAATGTGAGTATGGTGTATCATTTTTGTGTTCTTACTGCCAATGCAACACCATGATGATGGCAAATGCAATTTCTGGCCGGCATCTGATGCGGATGCTTCCCTTTAAGGGAGGAATCCCTGCAGGGAGCCGTGAGGGACAGTCACGGCTCTCTGCAGGGACAGGATCAAGAAGTGACCGAGCGACGGTATGTGTTCGCTCACTTCCCGATCTATAGAGCCGACGTGTGATACAACATCTCATTGTATAGTTATGATTATGGTATAAGGTTAACAACATGTGGGCAGTCTTTGGTAGTCTGTAACATGAGCCATCTCTAATAGTCATGCTAATATGGCCAGTCTCTGGAAGTCTCTATGGCTTGGGCAATCTCGGGAAGTCTTACTGTAAAGATGCCCATACACTGTACGATTCTCGTACGAGAATCACGGGAAATCCCGCGATCGTACGAGAATCGTACAGTGTATGGAAGGCGTGCGACCGTTTCTACTGTACGGTCGCACGTCTTCCATCGAACAAGCAGGCTGGAAAACTATATTACTGTATATTACATAGAATTTCACTAGTAGAGAACATTCTGGTGCTGAGCAATTCATATAAGGAAAATTACATAGTTCTCTCCAGACAAATATGTGCAATCTATTTGGCCCTGTATTATGCTTAAATGTATCTCAAGAATAAAATGTTATTTTCATGTGACCACTGGCGGAACTACCAGGGTCGCAGCAGTCGCAATCGCGACCAGGCCCTGGCATTCCGCCAGTTGGGGCGGCCCAAAGAGAAAGAGAGCCCGCAAGCTGCCCGCAGCATTCGTGGCCATGATTTGCTTGGTGGCGCGTGTGCGCTGATGTTTGGGAGCCCTGTTGTAATTGCTGTAAAGTCTGGCCAGTGAGAAGCTGAAGCCTTAGGAGCCCTATGCCCACACGGCGCATGCGCTAGAGGGCGGGACAAACTGGCGCTGTGCAGAGGAGACAGACGCCGCTGGAGAGGTATAGCGTCCTGTTACCAGGACAACCAGCTGCACCTTTTCTAGCTCTCTCCAACGTGACACTGTGGCGCCCCTTCTAGCTCCCCTCTCCGTGACAGCGGCGGCATTCTCCCGGTACAGAAACCCCCTCTGTCGATAATCTCGTCTGTGCGCAAGCGCAGATACTGGGTCGGCGTTCTCGACAGAACACCGGCACTAAATTGTTAAACTGAAGTGCCTGCCTGAGGTCCCGCACTTGCTGGGGACCTCGGCAGCCTTCCTGTTAACCACACACTGCCATGGCGGTTGGGGGGGGGAGCCTTCATAGTTTCTCGCAGCAGGGCCCTGAAGTTTCTAGTTACGCCTTTGCATGTGACATACTATTAACAAAAGGGGGTGTCCTAAACCAGAAAAAAAGGGGGGGGGTATTCCTAAAAGTAAGTACATTAGTAATGAACTCTTCACAAGCTTTTTTTTCCCCGGGAATTAGCAATATACCGTAAAGTTAGAGATCTATATAGATTAATGCATTATGCTTTTAGTGTTTATAATTATTATCATGTTACCTGGAACTTTAACACACATTGTATGACTCTCGCTACTGTTCTTGCCGATGGGGTTTGCAAATGCAATCACACGCGCACAGTATTCATTTCCATCCTCTAGCTGATCGAAGGAAGTGGATGTAACCTTCCTACTCAACTTCATACTCTTTATCTACAAATCAAAGCGATATTAAGCCACACATGTATGGTAGATGTGTAATCAGATCACATTACATTCTGGGCTCTGTCTCTACAAGGTGGTAAGGTAACCTTCCCCAATTTGTTCCTTAAGTGTAATGTTTTATTTATTTTAGGTATTTAGTCCATTTAAAGAACAACTCTTAACTACTAAAATATTGTAAATAGGTATGGGAAACCTCTCTATATCACTGTATATTTATTCTCATAGACGCAATGAAAAGTGTACGTCACCATGGGGTCAAAGCACGGGTAAAACAAATGCTTATATGATGCAGTCTGTCACTTGTATTAAAGTAGACCTCATGGGGGTGACAGGCAGAGCAGCATGGCCGTTTTGCTGCACACTATTTGCAGTGTGCCTGCCAACCTCTTTCCAGCCAGAGAGTCCAAGGTTGCTAAGAACCAGGTGGGGAGATGTGTAAGGGCCATATACCCAGCTCTTAGCAACCTGAGATGCTCTCTTGCCCATCCCGCTGAGCTCCTGGCATCTAGTGACGCCATTAGTTGCCAGGAGCTTGGCAGAACTTTGCACTGCTGCCTCAGGTGTCAAAAAAGCTAGGGTTGCCGCTGGTTAAACTGTATTATTCAGTGACATTCCAGACTATCAGCTGCTTCAAGCATTGCTGATAAAAGGGCAGGGGAGCAGTGGCAAGGGGGAGATGATCAGGGCATAGGAGATATGTCCTAGAAACTTTGTTGAAGTATTTAGGGTGTATGCCCTAAGCCTAAGGTCCTCAAGTGGTTGGAGTCCATTCAAAACTACGTGTCCATCCAAGGCTACTCTATCCACAATTTAATGTGTGCCTAAAACTAATTGACAATGGCTGTGCACATAAGTCTTTACAGCTACAATTTATGTGACCAAGGTCCTATGTCTTTTATTTCAGTCTGTTAGACTATGTGTACTGACCTGTTTGTCTTTTTTCTTTTCCCAGAAATACACAAAAAACTGGAAGGATTCACCCAAGTCATCAATATTTAATCTCAAAGAGTTATGACCGTGAACTTGAAGGGTGAAATTAGGCGGAATCAGGATTGCTGTCAATAAAGAGAAACAATTTACTATATATTCACAAATCATTTCTTATGTTTAGCCTGTAAAAAACTGCAGGAAATTGCAAGCTGCCCATTGACTACTAAAGGATTCCGCAGTGAGCCGACCGGGATGCGACCCACTGCGTTCCAGCGTCGAATCGGGCCGGAATGCACCTGGGCTGGTGTGAACTAGCCCTAAAGTGCAACCTAATTTTAAAGAACCGTGAGCAGGTAGGCACTTTATTGCAGAAAAGAAGTGCTATGTCTCTGCAATACAAAAACAGACTTACTTGCTTGTATGCATGAACTCCTGTGTATGTGCCCAGACGTTCATTCATCCCCCTGCCAGCCAATCAAGACTGCTGAAGACTCACACCCAGACAAAGCTGGGGAGAAGATGTTGGCACCCGTGAGGGACCAAGGGGAAGTCATGTTCCTCTTGAATCTGACCATACATGCTCAGATTTTAGGACAGACATCAGGCAACCAGCCATATAAATGACATATTTCAGTTGCCACACCATAATAAAAAAAAAAACAATGTGCTAAAACACACTCAGGAGTTCCTCACCAAAGTCATTTGTCCATACCGTGGCTCTCTTTTGGGTAAGTAGGGTTGTCTTCTAGCTTAAAGTGACCCCGTCATAAAAAAAAAATTATTCCAAACAGGTCTACCTACAAAAAAAAAAATGAGAGTGAATACTTACCTTTCCTGCTGTCTTGCCTCCTTTGAAGATACATTCTCCAATTCCAGGAATGTCCTACTCCTCGGTCCCCCACTGTACTCAGCAAAGAATAACTGTACATTAATCTATAGAGTTGTCATATGTATTAAAGCAGACCATGAAACAGGTACTCCAACTGAGGTGGGACTAAAAGTCCCATGACAGTCACAGGCATGACTCCCGGAGGCAGAGGCATGATGGAATTTGTAGGTTTAGCACAGCTAAACCTACAAGTCCGACGCATTTCATGCTTACTGAGCTTCATCATACAGTATACTGTAGAGATTTCCCCTGTGGTACTTTTTCTCTGTCACTAGATGTCCTTAGTCTAATGGCCAGCTTCATTCAACTCACTTCCTCTGAACCCAGGTTGTCCTGGACCTTCCCCAAGCTGTTACTGGACAGCATAAAGAGAAGCAGCTCAGTGATGAGCTCATCTCTGTCACTCTGCTTTCCTGTCCTATCAGCATGCTCCTTTTCAGAACATGAACTGATTGGCTCCTTGTGCTCCTTCTTCCTCTCACGCTCCAGCCCTGCTGTATGGTGACTGCAAGAGGCCAATACCGGATCAAATTCAGCCTTTTACACTGCTTAAATGTAAAAAAAATACATATAATGATGTACTAAGGATTACATAGTTGCATTAATGTGTGTCTTTTATATCTTCATGAAGTTCAGCTTTAAAGAGGAGCTCCAGTTAATTATAAAATTAATCCTTGCAGTAGGGCTACCCCCAAGCTGCAAAGGTTAACTGCTCGTTTTTGTCTAGAGCAGGGGTAGCCAAATTCTGGCCCTCCAGCTGTGGTGGAACTACAACTCCCATGACGCATTGCAAGATTCTCACAGTCACAGACATGACTCCCGAAGAGAGATGCATCATGGGATTTGTAGTTTTACCATAGCTGGAGGGCTAGAGTTTGGCTACCCCTGGTCTAGAGACTGGGAATAAAGAAGAAGATATACTTACCTAGTCCGCTAGTGGTCAGCCCTCAACTCTCTCCCCCTCTTCTTCGGCTAAGGTATGTCCTGACATATGTCATGACATCAGTGGTCCTTAGACCACTGGAGCCCAGGGGAGAAGAGGCTGTGGAAACCGGTCTAGTGAATACCACAGGCTGCTGCCTGTCATTGACACTGTCACTGTTAGCCTGGTGGAGGCGGAGCCTATACCCGTCTCTGCAGGCACCCACAGCCACATCCTGGTATGTGGGTCAGCGTGAGTGAGGACCCTCTCCTGTGACCCCTCCCCTCCACTGGCCGCCAAGGAGAGGTGCTGCAGCCTGGATGTAGGTAAGGTTGGGGAGTCTGTGGGTGATGGCTGGCTTGGGGGGATAGGGGTAGGGGGACTGTAGCTGGGTGGTATTCAGCATTGCTGTATAATGATTATACAGCAATGCTGAATACCACCAGGCCAACTAGTCCCCCAATCCCCCCTTTCCCGCCAAGCCAGTCATTACCCACAGACTCCCCCAACCTCATATTCTTCTCTATGGGACTACGCGGCCGTACGCCGCCCTGCGCTCACCCGTCCTGTACATCGGTGCGGGTGAGCGTACCCGTATGCTGACAGGATGGATCCTGTCTGCGTCCGAGCAAGGAAACATGCACCCGTACGGACGTGCTAGGCGGGTGAGCGTAGGGGGGTGTACGGCTGCATACACCCATAGAGAAGGACAGGGGCTGCATACTAATCACACGCAGCACCTGTCCTTCCCGGGAGCTGCCCGATACGGCTGTGCACACAGCACGGAGCTGCACGTGCCAGCCGATTGCAGTGTGAATGAGCCCTACATGTCCCCAGGAACATAAAATAAAACATTTTTGTTTTTTAATACTCACCTGATACCTGGATCCACCGACAAGCCCAGCTTCCTGTCTCCCCCGCTGTCAGAAGCTGCCTACAGAGCGTGCTGGTTACTACTTAAACGGCCGCACTGTGTGCAGCTTCTGAGAAGATACACTATTAGCGTAGCGTGAGTGATGCAAAATGCGCAGCCGGCTTCCTCGCTATGCTAATAGCGTTTCTTCTCAGAAGCTGCACACAGCGCGCCGGTTTAGGTAGTAACCAGCACACACTGTATGCAGTTTCTGACATTGTGGGAGACAGGAGGCTGGGCTTGTCTGGATCCAGGGATCTACTTAATTTTCTGGCAGTGCCCCTCCCGAGAATAGACTCTGGATCCGCCCCTGCACCAGCTTTAGGTTGTGTTTCTCCTCATATCATTACACAGGTACACATGCTGAACCTGCTAGTTCTCATTCCGATGTGCAGACATATTTTCCTTTGTATGCTTCTTAGGAGATGCTATCTTCCCTTCAGTCTGGCTGGTTTATTTTGACAATTCTGTAGTGAATTAGATAAAATCAATATCACACATTCCAGTGATTCGTATGAGGAGACAAGGCCAAGTTGGGTTCTTTTTGTCCTACAGGTAGTAAGTACTCTGTGTCAAAGGGTTCAGCTACCATCCACTAGTGTATATGCCAAGTGCTATCCCCTACTGATGTGACCTGATGACATAGATAAACCAAGCTCAGGTTGGTATACACCAATCAGCCATAACATTATAACCACTGAGAGGTGAAGTGAATAACATTGATTATCTCGGTACAATGGCAGCTGGAAGTGGTTGGGATGTATTAGGCCGCAAGAGAACATTTTGTCCCTGAAGTTGATCTGTTGGAAGCAGAAAAAATGGGCAAGAATAAGGATTAGAGTGACATTGACAAGGATAAAATTGTGATGGCAAAGCGACTGGGTCAGACCAACTCCAAAACTGCAGCTCTTGTGAGATGTTCCCAGTCATGACCACAACAACAAGTTTGAGGTGTTGACTTGGCCTCCACATTCTCCAGATCTCAATCCAGATCTCAATCCAAATGAGCATCTGTGGGATGTGCTGGAAAAACAAGCGCGATCCATGGAGACCCCATATCGCAATTTACAGGGCTTAAAGGATCTGCTACCGAAGGCTTGGTGCCAGATACCGCAGCATAGCTTCAGAGGTCTAGTGGAGTCCATCCCTTGATGGGTCAGGGCTGTTTGGGTGACAAAAGGGGCACCCACTCAATGTTAGGCGGGTGGTCATAATGTTATGGCTGATCAGTGTAACTTTTTAACTTATGGCAATTCCTACAAGTATGGTGAGTTGGGCCACAAAGGCACTTTAATGTCCCCTTGACATACGTACATCATTATATTAAATAATAATATTCATAGTTTCAAATCCAAATCTCATTAATGGATGGTGACCCTAAAATTGTAATTTATACTCCCCTAACTAAAACATTTCCCCAGGGTCCTATACCATATGTGTGTGTTGTTCTGGGTCCCTCAAGGAGGCAATTTCAAACAGACTGCATCTATCAAGAACAGATGGGGGGGCCCCACCACAACCTGTAGAGTCCGATGTGATTATTTATTTATTAAAGGTCAACAGGATACAAAAAAAGCCAATGCAGTTCAGAGGTCCAATTCCCCTTTCATCAGGGCTTATGAAATGCTTTGTTAATTGGATCCTTTTTGAGAGAGTATGGACTTTATGGTAAGCATATGTAATAAATTATGGACTCGGGTTTAAGTCATAAATCACAATATATAACAGTGTCTGTGGATAGACTGGTATGCCTGCACTGCATCTATGAAAGTCATATTATCCCAGGAATACAGATCCAGACCCACAAGTTGTCCAGCTCAGTGTTACTGCATATTTGCAGTCTAGGGATTATTTGTAATTGCCCACTTACATATATTTAAAAGAGTACTCCTGTTTAGGGTCTGTGGAGAAGTGGTAATATTCAAATTCTTTATGTTTTAAGATGTCAGGTTCATTTTGGTTGGCTCTATACAGCAGTTCAAGGGTGACCATAGGAAGTTTGAATAGGAGAGAGAGAACGGGGGGATAAGGCAATAAGGGGATAAGGCAGGCATAGGCCATGTTCCATTATGACTTAATACCTTTTATAAGCGCTTCTACTTAAAAGTAAAATTCACTCTTCTTTAAAGAAAAAAAATGAGCATACATTATCTTTTTGCATTGGAGCCAGAAGGGATGCACCGATACCAGGTATCAGTGCCAATGCCGAGTATTTGGGCGAGTACTCATACCTGCCCAAATGCTCCGATGCCTAGCCTGATACTTCCGGTATCAGGAAGCTGGGGAGCGGCTCATTACACGCTGCCCGGCTTCCTGATTGGCCGGGAAGCCGGCTCCATGCTCCCTCGTCACAAGTGACAAAGGAGCATGGAGCCGGCCAATCAGGAAGCTGGGCAGCGTGTAATTATTCGCTGCCCCGGCTTCCTGATTGGTCGGGAAGCTAGCCAGCAGGAACCCGGGAAGCCAGCTTCATGCTCCCTCATCACCTCATGACAAGGGAGCATGGAGCCGGCTTTCCGGCCAATCAGGAAGCCGGGCGTTGCGTCATTACATGTCGCCCGGCTTCCTGATTGGCCAGAAAGCAGGCTCCATGCTTTTTCGTCACCTAGTGATGAGAAGCATGGGGACGGCTTCCCTGCTAATCGGGAAGCCAGGTGGTGAGTCTTTACACGCCGCCTATGGGACTTCCAGTATTGGTATTCGGTATCGGCGAGTACCGGAAAAAAAATATCGGTACTCGATACCGAAATACCGGTATCGGTGCATCCTTAGGAGCCAGTAAAGCATTGCAACCTTAATCAGTGGGATAACAGGTGCAATGCTCTGGCTCCTGCAGATCCTTCCTCCCATCCTTATTTGTACATCAGTATGGACATTCAGGAACATGGACAGGAGGAAGAATGAATGGACTACAGGTACGGTGATGTCACTGCATTTGTATTTCATTGAGATCCACAAGTTCCTCTGCTTCAGTGGCTGATAGAACTTGTAGTTTCTCTATTCACAGATCCAGTCAAACGGTAGATAGGTGATGAGGCTGTGTGGACAGAGCTGTGCCATTTTCAAATTTCAACAGAAGCCTGCGGGGAGCAGAGCCCCGAGATTCAGGTAAGTTGGGGTGGGGGCGGGTGCAAAAGGGGGGACGGGTTTCGATGTGACCATGTTTCATGTTACATCCTGAATATGGGTGTAACATGGTGCTAAAGATAGATTATGCCTTTAAATTTTACTTCCAGCTAAAACTTTATTTTAATTAGTATTGCAATGTTCCAGTATGGATGAGCAAGTTTGGGCAGAACCACCTGAATAATACTGTGCTCTGCATTCATTCATTTGCATTACCTGCTAGAACTAGTTATTAAGAATCAGGATGTTTATTAATGAGACACAATTACAGGTTACATGCAAACCATCAAATTATAAATAAATACATTCCAGCCGGGGATCCATACTGCTAAAGGAGAGACATTTAAAGTGCAACTTATTTTTTAGTTTTGGATGGAGTGGAGAGGGATTCAAACAACTGTCAGGGTTTTATTGCTGTCTGTACCCCCATTAGGAAGATTCACCCTCTTTATTTGTGGTGAATGTTATCACTGAAAGTGAAAGAAAATCCCACGTTTTGAGTTGTCATCACAACAGGAAAAGATGGGAAATCTTCCAATGGGGACACTAGTTCTGGTGACCAACAAGGATTTCCCTCTCTTTGGAGGGATTTCCTCTCAGTTCCTGTTGTAGCTATTGGACAGGAAGTAAAAGGAAATCTCGCCAATGAAACACAGATATCAAAAAAGTTGACGGGGTTATAATTCTCCCTTACTTTATCCAAAACTAAAAAAAAAGATTTGGTTTCAGTTTTACCTGAAAGAGAATTGTAATTAATTGATATATATCTGAACTTCAAATGTATACGTGTAGTAAGGTATGATCTCATGGAGGATGGCATCTTTCTAACTCTCTGCCAAGAGTCACGGCCTTGCTTTTCTCCCATGGTATATCACCATCTTGTGAGCCAATCGCTAGAGATGAGCCTAGGCTTGGTGTAAACCCTGGGTTCACCCAAGCCTGCTCAAAACTCAGTGGCAGCACTTGCGATAGGGGCATGCCTTTCCCCCATGTGACCTACAGGTGAGGGCTGGGGAATTGGGTCAGGACGAGGGGCTGGCAGTCAAATTTCTGAGCCGGCTTGGGTGAATTTAGGCGAACTGGATTAACACCAAGCTCAGGCTCATCTCTACCAATCAGATGCTAGAAGATTTCAAGATCATACTGCCTGCCATCGCTGAGGCCCCGTCCACACCTAGACATATTGTCGCAGCTGATTCAGCACGATAAAACGCTCAATCACAGGTATCCCATTCTTTTCTATGGGCCCTGTTCACACCTTTGAGTTTTGGCACAAGCAGAAAAATGCCTGTCACACAAACATGTGCAGGGCAAAAAAATTTGTTATAGACGAAACAAATAAAAACTAAAAACGTTTTCATGCGTTTCGTCAAAGTAAACGAATTGTAATGCTGTTTCGGATTCGCAAGCAACCAGCCTCCAAATCTGAAACTGCACAATAAACTACAGAACGAGCGGCAGCCATATTGTCCACCAGCACGTTCTGCACATGCGCACCGCCATTTTGGACAGTATCTTATTGTACACCAAGATCGCGGCGCCCGCATGTTTGGGTGCCGCCATTTTGGTGTATACCAAAGTATACTCCAAAATGGCGGCGCATGTGCAGAACGCAACGGGGACCAATGTGGCCGCCGCTCATTCAGCGTATGATGTCACCATCATGTGACATCATACGATCTGCCTCCAAGATGGTGGCGGGCATGCTCAGAACGTGCCGGAGGTCAATATGGCCGCCAAGCATTCGGTAGACCAGGGGTTTTCTACACATTTTTTTCTACCATGGGGGCCGCTCGCCAAATTTCAAACTTTAAAGGAGAACTATGAGGTGAGTGAAAATCGCTCAGCCTCATAGTTCAAGCCGACGTGTGACAATGAAACTGTCACACGTCGGCTCAATAGATCGGGAAGTGAACGAACACATATCGTCGCTCGCTCGCTTCTCGATTCCCCCCGCTCTGACCCTCCATCGCATCACTGGAGGAACGAATGGGGATAGGGGGCGGGTACAGCTGGCTCTGCCTCTAGATATGCAGAGCCACCTGTCAATCATCCAGGCTGCGGCGGTCTCAGTATACTTGCGGTATACTGAGCATTGGGTCACGGGAGGACGCTAGTTTATGTCCTCCCGTGACCCTGAGGAGAACTATGGGGAAAAACACTTACCCCATAGTTCTCCTTTAAAATAAAATGTAACTACCGTATATGTGATATGGTACTACGGACCCCAATACACACACAATAAGGCCCCATTCATATCTGTAGGTTTAGGTGCGATTAGGGATTCCTGCGTCAGAAACTTGCGTTTTCCTGCAGCAGGAATCCCTAATCTGGTGTTTACATGCGGCCGCTGTCACCCATTCAAGTTAATGATCAGGTGAAAGCAGTTGCATATAAACTCCTGCACACCTCACGATATGTGATATTATTACATGCGGTTAGAAAACACTCTCCCTGGATACACATTCATTGCGTTCAGGGAGAGTGATTGATTCCTAACCGAATGTAATCATATCACACATGCGGTGTGCAGGAGTTTATATGCAACTGCTGTCATCCCCCCCCCCCAAATCCCCCCCCCCCCCATACACATGAAAAAATACCCCCACACACACATAATTATATATATATTTCCCAGTCCCCCCCCATATAACATAATATGTGAGCCACGATCATCGATCCCTGGTGATCTAGTGGTGATTAGTAATGTCTGCTGCCGGCACAGAAGCAGCTATGCGGTCTGCATCCGACAGAGATGCAGACCGTGTAGCTGCTCCCACACGTGGCCGCGTACCAGACTTGTGAGCTGGCTGCGGGTCACATAGTACCGGCTTGCTGGCCATGGGCGGTACTTTGAGACCACTGCTGTAGACGAATTTATGTATGCCCGAATATAGCTTTCGTATATTCAGGCATATAATACATCCGTTATTTCGTATTCGGACGAACCGCCGAATCAACTGAATTTCGTTGATTAGCAGTTTCGTCCGAATCTGAATGCACATGTCTACAAACTAGTACATGAGCTATTTTGGGGCAGATTTCAGCTCATTTTGTCCTTATAGACTCAATAGAAAATGCTTGAAAACATGCACTATGATTATTTGTGTGCATTTTTGTACGCATTTTACGCGTATTGTGGCCATTCACATGAAAGTGGCAAAATACGTGCAGAAAATGGTTAAAAAAAGTGCGTAAAACAAGCTTAATAGGTGTCGCTTACATGTGAATGCAGCCTAAAGGTGGTTTCTTGGAACAAGAGAGAAGCATGGTCAGGGTTTATTGGAGTTTCTGAGAGATATAAAAAATCAGCAGGCGTTCATTTCAATATGGCCTACATAACAAGTATCAGTTTTGGTGTGGTTGGCCTTCAACCTTCTAAAGATCTACTCCAGGAATGATCCTGAATCAATTGCCAAGGAAGTGACACAAATGTTGTGACTGATAAAGAAGAAAGTTTGGATAACTTAAAGTGATATTAACACCTGTTTATTAATTCACCACAGGAGATCCACAGCTACTTAATAAGCTTTTTTTATTTTTAAACTGCCCCATTTCATTTTTTTTTTTGCAGGTCATATACCGCAGCCCTCCTCTCCTGTTTACAGGTCTCTCCTTTACCTAGCAGGCTGCAAAGGAGACACCCATGTATGTGTGCTCCCAAATGGGAACTGACCCGGATAGTCTTCTTCCTCTGACACACACAGCACTCGACAAGCCACGCCCCTGCTCCCGCCTCCTCCCAGTAATTCAACCGGCAGCTGCAGCAGCCTATTGCTCCCCTGTCCTCCCTGCCCTCAGGATCCCTCCTTTATAAACCAGAAATTAGGGGCAGCAGTGCAGACAGTCTAGGAGCCGACGGCAGTGAACACGGCCCAACTTAAGTGTTTGAAGGTGAGGGGCATGCAAAGGTACTGGGTTGTTATTTACCTTAATGCAGAGAATGCATTAAGGTAAAAAACGCACAGCCCTTAGTACCACTTTAATTCATTAAAGCTTTCAAGACCCATTAGATTCCATCTTTAGGCATTATATAGAATTGTATAAAGCCTGAAGGAATATAAGAGGTCCAGAAAAATTGGATCTTTCAGTTTTGGATAGAGTGGAGCGGGAGGACACCTGTCAGATTTGTATTGCTGTCTGTGTCCCCATTAGAAGGATTCACCCTCCATATCTGATGGGTGACCATTATCGCTGAAAGTAAAAGAAAATCCCAAATTTTGGGTTGTCGCCAGGACAGGAATAGATGATGAATCTTCCAATGGGGACACTAGTTTTGGTGACTCTGCTGACCACCAGTGATTTCCCTCACTTTTTCAGGGTTTGCTCTAACTTTCTTTTATAGCTATCAGACAGGAAGGGAAGAAAAATCACCCCAATAGGACACCGATGGCAAAAAAGCTGATAGGGGTATGACCCTGGGTATGAAATAGAAAAAGATGTAATAACGCTCCACCTGCCTCAGTCCCACTCTCCAGGTGTGATGAGGGTGACGGCTGGGAGCCATCCACGCTCCGTGTGCACACGGCCTATAGAGAAGCCACACACTGCCAATATCACCGTAAAAAGCTTTATTGTCAACCAACAGCAAGCATGCTGATCCCTGTCCAGTAGCCATCCACCTCTAGGGTTATAACCCTCCCTTACTCTATCCAAAACTAACAAAAAGTTTAGACTTCAGTTAGCCAAAAAAAGATTTCACTTAAACTCCAAAATACATTCATTAATGGCTAACACAGTACAAGACTCTACTACTGCTCCGACTGTTTTTAGAAGATCAAAGCTGGCAGCACTTGGATAGGCAATTTTGATAACATTACAATTAGGGATGCACCGATACCACTTTTTTAAGACTGAGTACGAGTACCGATACTTTTGATCAAGTACTCGCAGATACCAATTACCGATACTTTTTCTTAAAGGGACAGGTCACATTTTTTCTAAAGCAATACAAACTAATGCTTTAAGGTCACTTTCTTAATATTATGATTCATGAGATGACGAGGGAGCATGACGCCGGCTTCCCCGCCAATCAGAATGCCGGGCGCTGCGTCATTACACGGCGCCCTGCTTCCGGATTTGCTAGCTTCCTGACCAATCGGGAAGCCGGGCAGCGCGTCATTGCACGCTACCCGGCTTCCTGATTGGCCGGGAAGTCGGCTCCATGCTCTCTCATCACAAGTGACGAGAGAGCATGGAGTCGTTTCCTGGCCAATCAGGAAACCGGGCAGCGTGTAATGATACGCTGCCCGGCTTCCAGCTACAGGAAGTACTCGTGCTAGGTATCGGAGCATTTTGGCGAGTACGAGTACTCACCCAAATACTTGGTACCGATACTAGTATTGGTATCGGTGCATCCCTAATTACAATAGTTTGTCTATTGGTGGATTCATGAGATACTGTTTGTTCTTTTTTGGGGGGAAAATTGTATTATTCTATATTTTGAAAAAATGGCTATGCCTTCTCTAAGATTGGGTCCATTCTGTTACTGGATCAGAGGTCAGCTGCTGTGTGATATTCATTTTAGAGTTAGTTGTGGCTCATCAAAGCATAACCCAAATGTAGTTTCCTGTGTTACCGTGTTAGAGATCCAGATGTGGGCACTAGTGCACAAGTTGGGCTCCGGTGGGGGAGGGGGAGGCGTTAAAATGGTATCACCTGGCCTGCAGACAAACGGTCTCAGATCAGGGGCGACTGACCATTCAAGCACTGCCCTATCACCGGACAGCAGTGATTCCATATGAATGAGGTGTGACTCATCCATTTGTAAATAACTCAGTTAATTCATATGGCTCGCGAGGGAACTCAACTGTCCTGCTGAGACTCTCCGCATCTGCCCCTGCTGAGGGCCTCTGCATCTGCCCCTGCTGAGACACTCTACATCTGCCCCTGCTGAGACACTCTGCATCTGCCCCTGCTGAGACACTCTGCATCTGCCCCTGCTGTGACCCTCCGCCTGAGACACCAGTCCAGCATCCTGGAGCACATTTCTGTATAATGTATTGCTAGGATTTCTAGTCCTCTATAGCTGATGCCATTATGCATTGCTGTATAATGGTTTGCTGCGATTTGTAGTCCTCTATATCTGATGGTATTATTCTATAGTGGCAGAACTACCAGGGTTGCAGTGGTTACAGCTGTGATGGGGTCCTGGCGCTCCACCACTGTCCTAAAATCATTAGTCTGTAATGACACTGAAAAAAAGGTATCGGAAACTGGTATCTGTACTCATACTCAGCCTAGAAAAAATGGTATTGGTCTATCTCTACTCCCGTCCAAGTCCGTACTCAGGTATAGACATGTAGTAATATGGATGGGAGGCAGAGTTAATGGACTACAAGTGTGGTGCATAGGCACGTCGGGGGGATGCAAAAATGCACTTTCGCCTGTGTAGGCAAAAATCCGTGCACCTGCCCTGGTGGCTCCTATAACATTCCATCAAATCCGGTATCATTACTAGTCATATCTGTTCTGAATACAGACTGGGTGAGACAACAGTAACAGAAAATAGGAACTGAGAAGGAAAATTTAACTTGCAGAAGCAATACTCACAATCCATTCTGTGAAACATTTTCTCCATTTCAGCCCACACAGACATTCGCTGGGCTCCTTGCTCTGATCGAACCCGAAATGTGTAATTCACATTAGCAGCGATGTCACCAGTAACATTGCATTGGTGCGCAGAGATAGTTAAACACTGCTCAACATCATTCCAGGTATCGTTTTTATACTGACGCTCGTACTCGCTGGGAAAACAAAATGAAGAAAATGATTGTGAAACAGAAGTAACATTGTAATAATACTGTCCAGACATCTCTTCTGACATCTCCTCACGTTCCTGATGTGAACACTTTTTATGGGTCAGTGACTAAGACAGCAACTAATATTTTCAGAAGAAGGTCATCTTACTTTACCATGAATTATATATATTGCATGTGATGTTGGGTCTGCTTTATCTGAGCTCCTCTAGTGTTTCTCATTTTGAGGTGGTGCTGTTTCTACCTTCATTCCCAAGAGTTTAGCAGCAGAAACATCTTTCTGATCATGATGCTATCTTGCAGACCAATAGGTCAGTATCTCTATGATTTGCAGAGCTTTCAAAAGGGCTTATACAGAGGGACAGAAACGATGGATCCAACAACACTAAAAACAAAACCAATGGGACGCTGACATGTAATACATTTTATATTTAAGCTTAAAGGGTTAGTTCACCTTCACAAAATTACCTTCAACGTCCATAAATACCATACAGGAGTGAGCTTTGAAAACTGTCCGAAATATTGGGGGCATGCTTCACTCATTGCACCAATGGCTTACAGGTATTCAGAGAACATAACATCTGATTATTTTAGGGCAGAGATAGGCAAACTCCGGCCCTCAAGCTGTAGTAAAACTACAAATCCCGTCATGCATCTGCCTCTGGGAGTCATGCCTGTTGCTGGCAGAGTCTTGCAATGCCTAATGGTATTTGTAGTTGCACCACAGCTGGAGTTTGCCTACCCCTCAGATTTTTTGTTCTCTGACTACTTGCAGGACATTGGCGCAATGAGTGAAGCTTGCCCCCAAAACTTCTGACAGCTTTCAAAGCTGAGTCCAGTCTTCCTTCTTGGAAGCACCAGCCGTTAGGATGAGCACCCCTTAGTGGTACAAGAGCATGCATCATCCTCCCAAGCCTCAGACATGCACTGTGAACTCTCCTGTTGCTGTGGATGAGCAAATGGTCTACAGGTACTGAGAGAACATAAATTAATCAGATTTTAAAAATATGCAGTTACGATTTATAAATTGCGTTAATGGAGTGCACAGGGCATTTTAAACCCTTTAACAAAATATACCATGCATACCATGAAGTCAAATTGGGATATCGCCTACTATATGTTAATTACCTGTTCCCATTCACATAGCATACATTTTTAAAAAAATATTTTAAAAACTGGAGCTTTCTCTTTTAGGTGCTTTTGCTAAAAACAAAAATCCTACCTGGTTCTCCCTGTTTATGAGGGGGCTGGACAATTGTCCATAATTAACCTTGTCTGTCAGATGCTTCATTATGCCGCGGGAATTCATTGTGTTCATTTTTTATTTCTAATTTATTTTTATTTATTTATTATTTTTATTTCGTCGAGCCGTCGTCATCGTGCACAACGCTGGACGTCGTGATTGACGCTGGATTACGTCGATGGATCAATTTTACCCCTTACTCATTCACAAGGTGGGGGAGTGCATCTGGGTTCAGAGATACCCTTTCTAGGCCCTTGGAATGGAGAATATTCCGATTGACATTGGTAGAGTTAACTAGCCTAAAACAATTCTTTGACCTGGAAGATAAGACAGGTAAATCGAGTCGTATTTCCTTTAGCTTATACCATTCATCGTAAACTGTAAACATATCAGATGTAAATCACAACATAAGATATCAATCGTCATACCCTTGTGATTGCACAAAGTACGTCACATTCCCCCAGGACATCGGTACTGGTTTCCAGCGCAAGATATGGATAAGGTTGGTGGAATCTATAGAAACATTTTCTGGAGCTGGAGGACAATCTGGTTCTAGAACATATAAAAATATGAGATTAAATGTTTTATTTGAGTTCTATCACATGTAGGTGTTTTGAAAGAAATAGGCTGGAGTCACTTTCAAAGAACACTATAAAGCATGTTTTTACTGATACAAGGTCTACAATTCAATATGGAGAGACAGCATGGAACCTGATCTTACAGTATTCCCTACCTAAACATGCACATTGGTACATAAACTGGAAAGACTATAGGGGTTATTCACTATAGTGGTGAAGGATCCAGCCGTTGCTTTGATGGATCCTTCAGCTCTCTTCGGCCGCCTCTGAACTGAAGACTATTCACAATAGCCCGTATAGCAGCCGAAGGCAGTCGACCTGAAGGCATATCCTTCGGCTCAACTTAGCCGTAGTGACAGACGCAGCGTGGAGAAAGGTCAGCCGAAGGGCCGGCCGTTCTCCACGCAAATGACAGCTGGGCGGAGCCAGCCGTGATCTCACAGTTGGCTCCACCCAGTTGTAATGACAGATCAGTGTCTCCAAATGACCTAGGGATGCTAATCTGTCATTAAACAATAACAACTGGGCGGAGCCGGCCATGACATCACGGCCGGCTCTGCCCAGTTTTTTATTGGCCGGGACTTGCTAGAAGACTCTGGCAGGTGCTGGCCAATAGGAAACAGTTTTTTTTTTTTTTTAACTTTATACTATATGTTATTTGTTAACTTTCTTTTAATTTACTATTTTTTTTACATTTATTTAAATAATTTTTAAACTCTTTCTTTCATTTATTTAAGCTTTTTCTATACTTCTATAACTCAGAGGTAGCTAGCAGAATAGCCGAGCTGAATGTCGGGTCGGTGTGTGTCATTTTTTTATTACAATAATTTTTTTTCTTTAAAATACTTTTATTATTTTATTTCTATATTTGAAATTTCCTATTTTTTTTCATTTTTTCAAATAATTTCTAAAAAATTTTTTTACATTTCTTTTAAAAAAATTGTATTTTCTTAACTTTGTTTAATGTTTCTATTTTTTTTACATTTATTTCTATTCTGCTCGCTACCTCGGAGGTAGCGAGCAGAATAGCCGAGCCGAATGCCGCTCAGCAGCATTCGGCTATTCACTTATTGCCGTTTGGTCCCTATGAGAATAGGGGAGAACGGCAGCGAGTGGACCGCTGGAGCTTCGGCTCAGCCGCTCCAGATGTTGGAGTCAAAGTCCCTCTGCACTTCGGCTCAGCCGAACATGCAGAGCATGTTTGGCTGACCGAAGGCAGCCGCACAGAGCCAGTGTACGGCTGATTTCAGCCGATGTACGGCTGAAATCAGCGGTACTGAGCCGGAGTGAATAGCCGAACTTCGACTTGGTTATTCACTCACTAAGTGCATAAACCTCTATATATCTTACATCTTCTTCTCCCAATTTATCTTTAGACAGCCATCACTGCCATTGGCAAGAAATTGCAATTCTTGAGCCCAAAGATCATCAGACTCTAATGTATTTTTTTTTTTAGTTAAATCGTCTATAGTCTATTTAGAAGGATACTGGTGACAGAATCGGGAAAGTTTCTGTACAATAAAGCTCAATCTGTTACTATAAGTATATATGGTGTCCTCTGCTTCTGATTTCGGAGGTGACCAGACATTTGGATAAGTACTACCTTTATGTAATCAGAGATGGAAGGCACCAAACCAAGAACAAGAACTGTGAGAGATCAGGGTACCCTCACATAACCCCAAGAACATAATACCAGTCACTTTGTTCCATAGTGTCGGTTCCCAGGTAGACAGAGATGTATGGTTCATAGCCTGCAACTCCTCTGATTGTTTCTACTCTTCTTTACTGCTGCCATCTAATAACTGAGCTCAGCTGATGACAGGAAGTTGCACACTATCAGACAATCACAGGTGATTTCCTCCTTCTACTTTAACCTTTGACATCATGCCAATATAGAAGAACAGCAGCAGAGTAGTTTCATAATATTTGTATGTATGATGTACATAATGTATTAAGTCATTGCTATCTAGAGTGTTGGTCACCTATACTGATAAAGAGGCCTCAAGGGCAGACCCTGGCATCATCAAAGGGTCACGCATACATATAAAGTGAATGTCCTGCTACAGAAAACTGTTAGAGGCTGCAGACATGCAACAGAAGATGGTCAGAGGTTTCAAACATGCTATAGGAGTTGTTGGAGATCGGAGACATGTCATAAGGTGCCCATACACTGGAAATCCCGCGATCGTATGATAATCGTGCAATGTATGGAAGGCGTACGACCGTTTCTACTGTACGGTCGCACGATTTTTGTATTTCGAGCATGTTGGAAAACCAGCCGAGAATCATACGATTTTCGGCTGGTTTTTAGCATGATCGAGAGATAACTGCCGAACGGCCGGTGGGCTCAGGGGGGCAGGCTTGCAATGATCGCAAGTACGATCTGCCTGTCCAAGATGGGCAGATCGTACGTTTTTTAATTACTTTACAACCCTCGCCAGACAAAAGTCTTGCGAGGGTTGTAAAGTGTATGGGCACCTTTAGACTGGAGAAACATTATCAGACTGATAGGGATCACTGTCATTACATCCAATATACAAATCATTACTTAGAGATTTGTGCTGCCTAGAGCCCATTTAAAAATTACTGATCCATTTTTTATATATATATATATATA
>NW_017308103.1:219577-238788 GCF_000935625.1 Nanorana parkeri | reverse complement strand
TATATATATATATATATATATATATATATTGTATATACATTGTATATATATTGTATATATGGGTGTCCTCCAGACTCTATCTGCAGCTTCTGATGCACATTGTGAGAAGCAATTGAGTAAGCAATTTCAATACAGATGGGGGGCCTGTACAACTGTGCAAGACTGAAGGGAAGACCAGAGTTCAGCTTTAACTACTAGAGCAAAGTATAAAGAATATTTTCTTTCAATGGCACTAGGGTAACAGAAACACAGGCTACTTTCTTACTTTCTGCAGATGCTTCAAAAGCTGCACAATAAGGCCCACTGGAACCCCGGCCACAGGTTGGGCAGCAGTGCACTAGAGACAGAGGCCTCTTTTGCTTGTGTTGGTCATGTCTTTAAACCAATGGTCTGTAGGAATCTAAAACACACATATGGGAAAACCAAATTTAAAGTAGTATTGAACCCTCAGACCTTTTTCCACTAATGAATTCATATTAAACAAATATACATTGTCCAGCAACGCATTGCTTTACATTTCTGCCCAAGCAATTACAGTTATCATGTTTCTGAACAGCTCCAACTCCCTCAGCTCAGCTTCTCTGAAATTCCTGTCCAGTACAAGATCACAAGGGACAGAGCAGTCCCCAGCAACTGTCCATCTACTAGACTGGACATGGGAGGTAGGAGGAGCGGGGAGCAGGAAACAGAAATGACTCATCTTGCTGCACCTATATGTTTGTGGAGACACACACAGTTTACTGGCAGACACAAGGGTGACTTCATAGGACCCTGCAAGGAAAAGGAACCACCCTAAAATAGGATACCAGGGCCAGTGCTCGGGGCACCAGCTAATTTTGCAAGAAGCTAAAATGTTTAAACATCAAGGAACAGCATCCATTGTAAGAGATTTAACCAGCATTTGAATTAGCTTAAAAACCTTTTGATATCACTTTGAATTATATTGATGGGGCCTGCTTACTGACAGCTTAACACATTCAATTCCTTGTTTTTATATCTATGTGCAAAGTTCACTCTGTCCTCTTAAAACATAAGGCTTAGGCTTATTTAAACTGAATTCCATTTTACTAAATTGTAATCCAGTTCTTCAAGTACTGGAATCCCAATAATGTAAGAAAAATGCACAAGACTAGAGCATAGAATGTATTAGGATATATAAAGAGAAAGACTCTAAGTAAGAAAAGTATCTTGCATGTGCATATGTGATAGGGAAGGGACGGGGCTGTTGTGGCATTAGGCAAGGCAAGCATCTATGCTCAGTTGGCACACTCTATGGGCAGCACACAGTCAGGTTCTCAGACTGCCTTCCAGCCCAAAGCTCCCTCCTGCTGGCATTGAGAATGGATAAAGAGAGCATTGATGTACAATTGTCATTGGAGTGACCATGATAGCAAATGGCTGTGATCCACAATAGTATGTTTTATATCATGGTGGAAGGGGGCATCTTTAAGGGACCCCGTTACTAGCTGAAATACGTTGGAGCGGAATAGCCCTGTAAAAGAATGAAGAAATGTTCACTGGTGGGCTGTGTGGGAAATCTTCACTCTTTTCTTGAGCTCCAGCCCCTGCTGCTGATGCTTCTGGGTGAGTCAGATACCATAATTCCTGCTGCACCCTGTAGTTCCCCACATCATGACTCTTCAAAGATGCCCCTGAGTCCATGATTACGGATATTTGCGGTTCCACACCAAAATTCAAGAACTGTTGTTCTAGTCACTAAAATCCCCTCTATGGATGACATCCTCCATGGCAGTTCACAGCTATGCTAATGCTGCCAGTACTGGAACCCAAACCCCTCTAAGCCAACAAGTAGTTGTCTAGGTGATGCAGAGCCGCTGAAGGTGATGCTGTATGCAGCCAGGTGGAGTTCCAGGAGGAATCCCAGTGCAGTAACTTAAATCCATTAGAGCTTTTACCCTGAGAGCATGTTCCCACTATAAAAGCTTTCACCCGTACATCTTATTGTAACACACATTGACTTGCTTTACATATCATAAAGCACACCAGGTGCTCCACCTCAAATCTAACTGTTTGTGCGACTGCCAAATATCAGCTATTTCCCCCAAACACAGTTACTTTGATACGATAATATCATAAACACCACAAAGACAAACTTGCGCTGTAATAAAAATATCCAAGTCTAGAAACTGGGAGAAGGAGGTAAAGTCTGCAGCAATGTAGATGTTACTTACAGATCGCAATCAGCACAGAATCTTCTTTATGCAGATAAAAAAACAAATGTTTCTTCTTCCTGTCAGAGGATCCGTGAATGGATGAGTGTGGGTGGTTTGTAGTAAAACCTCAGCCTGTGCTATTTGTCCCTAATAAAACCTCAGACCTTGCTATTTAACCACTTGCTGCTGTTAGCTGTAAATATATGGCGGGCCACACATGTGGTATACCAAGAACACTGATGCAGTCATGTTCTTGGTGTCATTTTAAACAGCCGGAGATGGCTGTTAAGATACAAGCAATCCGGTGTCTATATACCGCCGGATCGTTTGTACTGATCGGTGGAATGTGCTGCCATCACCCCCTGAAATGAATCAGATTGGAGAGCTGCTGCTGTATGTAAGTCAAACTAACTGTAAAAGAAACAAAATCAATTCCACAGCCAAATATCCACTGCCAGTACATCTTTTTGCGGAGGCTGTCCATATTTTTCTGTATTACCAAGTACAGGTTTAAAGCTGAACTCCAGGCAAATCAAATCTTATCCCTTGCAGGGGGGCTACCTCCGTACTGCAAGGATTAAGTGCTCGCTTTGCTCTTAGAGGTCCGGTGAGTCATCACGTATTATACAGCACATAGAACGCGAGTACGCTGGAGTGGAGGAGGAGACAGGCAGGAGGGAGCAGTGTAGCAGCCAGCCAGGGTGAGTAAAACAATTTTTTGTTAGCTTCCTAGCACAAAACGAGCACTTAACCCTTGCAGTAAGGGGGTAGACCCACTGTGACTGTCAATCATTTTGGTGTCACCCCCTCCAATGGTGTCACCTGGTGCGGGCCGCACCCCCTTGTGATGCCACTGGGTACATGTCCCCTATAGTGATGCCTAGCTACTTGCTTTTTGACAGTATTTTGCTTATTAGCCCAAAAAATATGATTTGCTCCCCATAGAATTTTCCACGCAGTTCGGATTCTGCGACCCCTTGGGGAATAGAACCTGTGCAATCCACCCATCCCTACTCCAACCCATGGAAACAGCTGTGTTTCAGACTTTGCTCCCATACTAACCTAATGTCTGCACAGACCTCGAAGTCAGATTGAAAGTGTCTTATTACATGGAATATGGCAACCCACCATTGCCCTTAGATTTGCTGCACTAGGTGCACTATTTTTTGTGAGGTACTTGCACAAAGCACTGAATGCCTACTAGATATGTGCAGCGGCTAAAAATTTGTTTTGTTTCGGATTTCGTTTATTTCGTTTTTGGAATTCGGATCCTATATGTGTTTCGTTTCGGGAATCGGATTCGTATTCGGATCTGATTCGGAATTCCCGAAAATTCAACTTGAGGTGGGGTAGCAGAATTGGCACATTTGACATTTCTGGTTGCTGTGCTCTAGTCTTTACTATTAAAGGGACATTAAAATCCTTTTCTTAATTTGTTTTTATCCTTTTAAATGTTAACAGTGCACCCACAGGGTTTGGACGAAATTCGTTCCAAATCCAAAATTTCGGATTTGGATGCTTTCGGATGATTTTGGATATGTTATATTTCGGAAATTCGGATGCTCTGAATCTACCAATTTCCGAAATTTCATCCGAATTTCGATTCGGAACTAAACGAATCGCACATGTCTAATGTCTACAAGTATGCTGATCTTGGGGTTTTGGTGAAGTCCAAACCTACAACTTAGTACTTACAGTACATGGCACATTTCAATGCACAGAACAGGAGCAGTCAGGCCTCAGCCTTATCTCAGTGATACAATAGTGATTATCTAGGAAATGTTATCACAGACAAATTATATTTGCTCCAAGACCAGTTATCTTGTGCCCAGATGGGCCGGGAGCAGTCCATAGGTATATCTATAATGACAGATACTACTTTTGTAGATAATATTGGGTGACAATCAACTTATATATCTAAAGGTGCCCATACACTGCACGATTCTCGTACGAGAATCGCGGGAAATCCCGCAATCGTACGAGAATCGTGCAGTGTATGGAAGGCGTGCAACCGTTTCTAATGTCCGGTCGCACGACTTTTGTATATCGAGCATGTTGGAAAACCAGCCGAGAATCGTACGATTTTCGGCTGGTTTTTAACATGATCGAGAGATCACTGCCGAACGGGCCGGTGTGCGCACGCGCACACTGCCCGTTCAGCATTGCAGTCATCGGAATCCCGCCCCTCAGGGGCGCGGGTTTGCGATGATCGCAAGTACGATCTGCCTGTCCAAGATGGGCAGATCGTACGTTTTTTTAAGTACTTTACAGCCCTGGCAAGACAAAAGTCTTGCCAGGGTTGTAGAGTGTATGGGCAACTTAAGAGATACCAACTTAACTCAGTCTACTAATAACGGGTCCAGATCATCCACCTATCATACCCCTATACTTTTATCCCCCACTGGTTTTTATTTTTACTCATATACATTTTTATTGAGGACAAAAACAAAAATAGGACAGACATACAGAAATTGTTCCAGTAATAAAATATCAGACGGGCTAGAAAACATGTCATACAAAACACATATGGAGAATGAGTATGATGGGTGTGGGAGGCAGATCATACAACATTTTGCAGTTATATTGGTAGGTTATTGCATCACGTTCAGGAGGTTGTAATCAAGACGAAAAGCTTGAGGCCAGTAAAGGTGCCCATACACCTTACGATTATCGGACGATAATCGTATGCGATCGACTTTTCGTCCGATAATCGTATGTGTGCATTGCAGTGTCCGACCGACATTACTGTACAATCGTACGACTTTTGACGGTCAAGCATGTTTGAAAACTTTGCTAGATCGTACGATTGTCGTAAGGTTGCTGGCGTTTCCGTCCGTCAAAAGTCGTACGATGTACACTGCGCTTGCGCTAAAGAAAATACGGCAAATCAATTACCGCATTTCGCCCAGGTGCTTTTGGTTAATTACGGCTAAATGATTCTTGCGATCATCGGGGCAGGATGGGGCTGTCGTACGAACATCGTACGACTATTCGATCATCGGGCGAAAAGTTTTGTACGATAACCGTAAGGTGTATGGGCACCTTTAGTCGGTGTCAGTGGGGAATCAGGTGTTTTGAGCCACAGATAAAGAAATAGAAAGGGGGCCAAGGTATAATATGTTGGGGGAGATTATCCCCCACTGTTTAACACAGTCATCTACCACAAAGGTCATATTCTGAAGCTTGGTTTCAGTAAGTGTTTATTTTTAAATACCTAATTTTGACTTGGTATCAGACTCTGCCAATCAACTGTGTCAGACAGGAAGAAGCAGTACAAAGAGCCAATCATTTGTGCACTTGGGGGGGGGGGCCCGGAAAGGAAGAAGGCCCCCAGTAAACGCTGAGGCGCCCACATTGCCTCCCCGGGGGGGCCCTTCATGGTTTCTTGCACTGGAGCCCTGAGGTTTCTAGTTACGCCTCTGGTGGATGGTGTATATGTGTCACCAAGTTTTTTCATCTACAGGTGGGTGGGGCACGAGGGGCTCCGAGATTTGTATGATATGGAGAAAACTGACTTTTGGATTTTTTAAGATCTTAATAAGTTCTGGTCTGGGTCCTGGAGCCTTTGTAGAGGAGTGTTAGGTGGGATAGAACCTCCGGCCCTGGGTCCATGTTTTACCTGTCAGCCAGCCCTCACTAATCAGTCAGCTGTGCTCAGGTCTTTATATGAGAGCTGGCTGAGGTTCAGAGGTTTCTCTCTGCTCTATGAGAGCCTGCTGCTGAGTGAAAAGCTGACTACCGACAGAACACTACAGAGCTACATGTGCTGTATAATATTCAAGAGGACAGTGTTTTCAACATGAAGCTAAGATCAAGAACATGGGGATATGACCTCAATCTAGCAGAAGTAAAGTTCAAAACTAATCTTAGAAAGTATTATTTTACCCAAAAGAGTAGCTGATGCATGCTGGGAACTGAGGTAGGGGGGTCAGTCAACAGTAAGTGAGTTTAAACATGCTTGGAAAAAACAGATCTATACTCAAAAACAGGACAAAAAGGTTAAACAAAAAGGAAAGGGGCAGACTCAATGGACTATTTGCTGTTTCCCTGCATTATAAGAGGGCGCCCTGTTTGTCAGGAAATTACATTAGTTTAGTTAGTGGCTCAGGCCAGCAAATGCTTTGTTGTTTTATGCTATCCACTTGCTGTAGACAGCCTTCCTGCACTGAACTGTGTGTGTTTACTGCCTTGCTGAATAAAAGTGCAGGACAACCTGTTCCTGTAGAATGTTCATGGTTGTCCCAGTCTCATGCATAGTACCCGCTGGCACTACCAGTTCAGCCGGTCCCCCTTACACACTGTATCAATAAATCTAAGCCTCCCACTGTATCATAGTATTATCACGGTCTTGTTTTCAAATGCCATTTCTCAAATTTTCTGGATGTTGTTTTTTTAATAACAAACCAGTTGAACTTGTTGAGCTCCATACACATACTGTATATTATTTATCTTTAAACATAGAGTAAGATTCTTCCGGTGTGTCACAATCACAATTATTCAGCAGCAGTGCCAGAGTGCAGAATCCTAGTTGTATAATTCTTAAACATACAGAAATAGAATAGTATTTCTAATTAAAAGTTGACAAATTATCTATAGTTTGCATTAGTGAAATAAATGAACTTTGCACAATATTCTAATTATTCGAGTTTCACCTGTATACTCAGCCTCCCCCTGCAAAGACATTCTAAGCACCAGTAGAATGAGAGTGATCATCACCAGGGCAGGCTAACTAAGCCTCGCTGTAGCTCGCGATATACTGAACTTTGGGTGACGGGAGGACGCTAGTTTGCGTCCTCCCGTTACCCTTGGGAGAACTATGGGGAAAAGCCTTAACCCCATAGTTCTCCTTTAAGGAATTCAGAGATTTAGTTTAATCATTTTTAAATATCACTGGTCTACAAGGAGAAAGCCTGGGAAATGAAAGTAGCTAAACTTTACCAGAATTGGGTCACTAATAAAGGAAAATGAAGTCCTGAGTATTAATTGGCTCCAGTTTCCAAGATACAGCTTCAGGTCAAAATTGCATCAAAATAATTCAAAATTACAAGGGGGGTGTGTGATTCTGCTCCATAACGTTTCGGTAAAATGTGATATAGCAATGAGAATGGCGCCACACCAATCATTATACATTTATCTTTTTATTGATACCAATAACATAACTTTCCATTCATTTATTGGTTTTTCATGGAAAATTTTCATGCTTTTTGAACACCATTGGGATTGCGTAAGGCATGGACTTTTTCTACTTGTTTAGCCAATGACGCAGATAAGTTGCACATGTAATGTGACAACAATGAGGGGCCCAACTCTTGTGCTGATCCCCTATTTTGCATCCAAAA
Organism: Nanorana parkeri; assembly: GCF_000935625.1. Taxonomy (NCBI): domain Eukaryota; kingdom Metazoa; phylum Chordata; class Amphibia; order Anura; family Dicroglossidae; genus Nanorana; species Nanorana parkeri. Next base: position 231,275 of record NW_017308103.1, on the reverse strand, counting down.
TATAGGTCGTATGCCTTTTTTTACCAGTGCCATCATACTGCACTTTTCAGATGCAAAAGTAACCTCGCCACAAATGTAGCAGAAGTTATCTGCGTTGTTTACACTGTTTCGGGGCATCTTGGCTTCTGAGGGAAAATGTCACGCAACTGGTCCTTGGAAATGTTAGGCTGGGTTCATACCTGAGCGTATTTTTTCTGTCAGTTTTTCCGCTAGTTTTTTTTCGCGTTTTTTAGAACGTTTTTCCGTTCAGTGAAACGCGCGTCTTTTTTCCTTGTTTTCTCTATTTTTTTATTTTTTTTTTCACTTTCAAACTTCCCACCGGCTCCGCCCCCCTGCAACGTGGCCGCTCGCAAGGGACGGAACCCGGAAGTCGGCAGCCGCCGGAGGACACAGCGGGGATCACAGACAAGGTAAGACCTGTACACTGTATTCCCGAGTGTGGCTCGGGGTTACCGCTTTGTTAACCCCAATCCACACTCGAGAATACCAATGGAAACGCGCGGAAAAACACCCCAAAGAAGCTCCTGTACTTCTTTGGGCGCAGGGCGTTTTTCAGCGCGTTCCTACGCGCTGTAAAACGCCCAGATGGGGACCATGCCCTTAGGCAATTATTGGTTTTCACATGTTGAGCGTTTTACAGCGTGTAGGAACGCGCTGTAAAATGCCCAGGTGTGAACCAGGCCTTATAAGGGCAATGACACTTTCTCAAGCCACCAGATGTAACTGTATGATGCGCAGGTCAGACCAGGACAAATGTACCTTGCAATAAAAGAACAACAAATGACAGCTAATAATCTTTAGTCTCAAAGTGAAGATCAATTTATACACCTCCATGTGGTACCATTTTCATTGTTCTACCGTACTTTGTCGAGAAATTACGAGGCATCATGATCATCAGACACCTCCCTCCCTTGTAGGCAAATATACTCGCCTGTGTATAAATCTTTATTGTGAAATATCTTGAAAACTTTAGCCAACCAACCAGCACCTTTATCACCTGTTTTCTAATTCATCTCATTAAAATATGTAAGAATTAATACATTTTATCTCGGAGGTCGATAGTTTCCCAAAATTTGTAGACCAGTTTAATGCATTAACAAAAAGAAAAGAAAAATGGTGCAGGAACATTATTCACTTCACCTCTAAGTGGTCATAATGTTATGGTCGGCTGGTTAATGTGCATTTATTTGTATTCTTTGAGGGTTTTCTTCTGTTGTTTTATCATATTTTTATACATTTGACTTTTTTCTTCCTTGAAATGTATTACTATCTCAATAAAGCTGACCAACCCCCAATGTGATAGTACAGTGGCAGGTTTTTTTATATTTTCTTTCCATTAGTGTATATTCAGCTAATAGACATTTTTGTTATATTTCAGTGGACAACATTTAGTTGTCTCCTGTTAGAGAAATCCTACAAATGAATGAGGATCCTGACCCTCAAAGACATAGGATTTACAGCCCTGCCATAGTGCCTGACAATTCAGAAAATATGAAGAAGAACTCTGGGCAATAAAATCTAAACCAGTCTTAATCTTAACCAGTGGAGCTACCTCCACACTGCAAGGGGTAAGTGCTAATTTTTTCTAGGTTATACTTACCCGAACCGTGATCCTGGCTGTTTGTTAGACCGGTTCCTTCAGCCTGCCCCCTCCGCTCCAACTATGGAATGTTTCTCGGCATCCTCACGTCCTATCCACTGTATTGGATGTGATTACTTACAGGGGGAGTGAGGTTGAAGGAACCGTCTAACAGCCAGCCGGGATCGTGGTTCAGTGAGCATAACTCTCTTATTTTAGCTCCCTAGACAAAACTAGTACTCAACCCTTCCAGTGCTGGGGTAGCTCCAATGAAAAAAGATAACATTTTATTTTCCTGGAGTTCTTCTTTAAGCAGTGGAAAGAGGAGACTTTACAGCAAAACACTACAGAAGCTAAATAATAATAACATGTTTCATGCAATATATGTTGCAAAACAAGCAGCCTTTAATTATTTAATTGTGCAAACCTACTTATCGAAACAACTGGCAGGTTGTTTACGAGTTGTAACATGTTTACTATAATAGTTCACAGATCTGTACTTAGTGTGATGAGTAAATTGAATGCAAAGTGTGCCATGGTAAAAAGTAGGAGCCTGCGAAAAGTGGAATTTCTCTGGAAAGCCTGTCAAGTAGACATCGCCTGCAATGGAGACCCTAAGAGACTGTTCTAGAAAGAGAAAAACTGCCCTTTAGAGAGAGAAAAACCCCACAGAGAGCCCTAGGGAAATAGACTGGACTCCTTACTAACCTACACAGCACATCGGAGAAGCATTCTGTTTGCCTCCCAACAAGGCTGACTAGACACAGTTATGATATTAGAGAACTTTCAGTCCAAGCGGAGGAAGAACTGTTAACTTCCCTGCAAAGCCCTGCAGGGGCTGATTTTTCATTAGCATCAGACCCTCACATTCACCAAGCTCTGCTGAGTCCTTTCCCACCCCAGACCAGCTGCTTTGGCTACTATAGCTGTTGGTGAGCTCTTGCTGTAAGCTAAGCAGTCAAATTCAAGCAAACCTTCCCCCTCTACACCCACTTTTTCTCTCTTAGCCCCTTCTTGCTAACAATTTAATATTTATCATTCATTTTTGGGGAGAAAATACTTTTTTAAGGGAACCCTCCCTGCACTTCTTACTTCTGGCCTAGGCAAGGATGACATATGTGTTCCCCATAGGCTCCTAAAAATACTCATGTCATGCATCCCATATTCTATAGTGCATGGAGGCTGTCTCTCCCCAGTCCTTGCAGCCAGCTCCCTTATGATGTGCCCTGGCCCCCTGATGATAGCTGGCCCTGATAGCATTAGAGAATAAGATGGCAGCAAGGTAGCAACTGTGCAGCAGCAGCAGATCCCTACAAATCACTGCTGGATTGCTGGGCATTCAAGTATTTCTCAGCATAACCCAGCTAAAAAAGTAAGGCGGAGGAGAATGAAGGAGGGAGCAAAGTTCCTCTTTAAAATAGTCAAACATTTAAAAGGACTTTCTAAATTCAGCAACGCATACTGTTGCACTTCCTTTAATGTAGTGCACATCATAGCATGCAACAAATGCAGCCATGGATGTTACAATAGCAATCAGGACACATTTTCCAAAAAAGAAAGAATCTGCTGAGGCACACAATTTGGATAACCACTGATCAACTGTAGGACATCGCTTTCCAGAAGACCACATTATGGAGGATATAAATGTCTTGGTTCTGAAGGAAGAATTTAACGTCATTCAAGAAATTATAAATATTTAAACTAAGAATGATAATTGTATTTGGTACAAACGATAAAGAACTCAGTGTTGACCTTAAAGTGCACCTGTGCCCATAGTATGGACATTTACGTATTTACATGTTCCTAACAAGCTGTAAAATGGCTTTAAAATAAGCCGTCCCTGATTTCTCTAGATGCATGTACTGTGTAATTTAGTCTCAAAGATTATTAAAGATCATAAGAAACACTCTAAAGTCAGTCAGTTTCTAACAGCTTATAAAGATCCTCTGTGTGCTTAGGTTACAGGGGTGGCAGGTTGCCAAGATTCTGGCATGATAGAAAGTAATAGGAAAAAGATAAGATTTCAGTGCTTCTTCAGTGAATTGTGAAGATGGATGTCTCCACAATGCCTACAGCTATGAGGGCTTGTTTTAAAGTGCTTTTTCTAATTGTTCAGAATTTGTAAATACTTTAGTGTACATATTCTGGGCACAGATTCACTTTAAGTTACCTAAGGATATCTTTTGATTTGGCTGCTGAATTGTACAAGATCAAGCTATGGACCATTACTCTGAAAAAAAAAAAAAAGATTGAGGTGCACATGTTTACATTTGCATTGAGTAAAAGTGCATGTTTGTATCAATGGAGAACAAGGATGTTCAGCAGATGCCTTCTCCCCATTAAAAAGGTGGGGCAGGGGGGCGTCTGTCATGGTCATGTAGCCACTATAGACATATAAAATGTTCGCTGATGCCTACAGACCTTTTTAAAATACCTATCAAATGCTTTACATTTGCTCCGTGATACAATTCTTCCCATACCTCACATGCCTATAGACATTACATGATAGTCCATAGGAAATCTTGCCTGTTTTCTTTTGTTTATTGTCGTTATACTTGGACTGTCTGTCTCTTTCTCTCCCTCCAATGTGTTCAACACATGCATTTGTGCAACTATAGCACTCATGTTTAAAGGAGAACTATGGGGTAAGTGTTTTTCCCCATAGTTCTCCTAAGGGTAACGGGAGGACATATACTAGCGTCCTCCCGTGACCCAAAGCTCAGTATATTGCGAGCTACAGCTCGCGGTATACTGAGACAGCTGCAGCCTGGATCCCGACAATGCTGTCGAGATCCACCCATCTGCGTAAGTGACAGTTGGCTCTGCTTATCTAGAGGCAAAGCCAGCTGTACCCGCCCCCTCCCTCGTCCATTCCTCCAGTCAGCGCTGGAGGATCAGAGAGGGGAGGGGGGGAATCCCTGCAGGGAGCCGTGACTGACGGTCACTGCTCTCTGCAGGGAGATGATCGAGAAGTGAGCGAGCGACGGTATGGATTCGCTCACTTCCCGATCTACTGAGCCGACGTGTGACAGTTCCATTGTCACGCGTCGGCTCGAAATATCAGGTTGAGTAAAAATCACTCAGCTCACAGTTCTCCTTTAATGGAGAAATTGTCTCCAGATGGCGCAACTTTTACATGTTAAGTCCAACCCTTCTCTAATGTCCATCTATAGCTCATTTTATATGACTTTGTGTGTTTTTCACTCTTCCTTTACCCTCTCTGATTATTATCTTTAAGGGAAACTATAAGACCTCACGCACACAGGTCTCTTGCATTTAACAAAGGAGAAATTGATCTGGGAGGTAAAAACAAAACTTTTAATATCCCAGACCCAGCTTTTCTGTGTTTCCATTCATTTACATGTGTTTTAGAGCATACAATCAGGCTAAATGGGTCCTGGAGACACATATTTCCTGTGTATGTAAATGTAGCTGGACTGAATGCACCTAGATGCCGCTGAAGGTCTAGTGAGCATTCAGAAAAAAAGCATCACATTTCAGATACATTTAGAAAATAGCTCCAAACACATCTGGATCATGTATTTTAACACCCGTATATACAGTCACCGGCCACTTTATTAGGTACACCTGTTCAATTGCTTGGTAACACAAATTGCTAATCAGCCAATCACTTGGCAGAAACTCAATGCATTTAGTCATCTAGACATGGTGAAGACGACTTGCTGAAGTTCAAACCGAGCATCAGAATGGGGAAGAAAGGGGATTTAAGTGACTTTAAACATGGCATGGTTTTGGTGTCAGATGGGCTGGTCCAAGTACTTCAAAAACTGCTGATCTACTGGGATTTTCATGCACAACCATCTCTCGGGTTTAAAGGGAATGGTCCAAAAAAGAGAAAATATCCAGTGAGCGGCAGTTGTGTGGACGAAAACGCCTTGTTGATGTCAGAGGAGAATGGGCAGACTGGTTCGATATGATACAGTAGAAAGGCAACAGTAACTCAAATAACCACTCGTTACATCCAAGGTATGCAGCATACCATCTCTGAACGCACAACACATCGAACCTTGAAGCAGAAGGGCTACAGCAGCAGAAGACCACACCGAGCGCCACTCCTGTCAGCTGAGAACAGGAAACGGAGGCTACAGTTTGCACAGGTTCACCAAAATTGGACAATACTGTAGAAGATTGGAAAAACGTTGCCTGGTCTGAAGAGTCTCGATCTCAGCTGCAACATTCAGATGGTAGGGTCAGAATTTGGCGTAAACAACATGAAAGCATGGATCCATTCTAATGGTGTGGGGGATATTTTCTTGGCACACTTTGGACCCCTTAGTACCAATTAAGCATTGTTTAAATGCCACGGCCTACCTGAGTACTGTTGCTGACCATGTCCATCCCTTTATGACTACAGTCATCCCATCTTCTGATGGCTACTTCCAGCAGAATAATGCACCATGTCACAAAGCTCACATCATCTCAAACTGGTTTCATGAACATGACAATGAGTTCACTGTACTCCAATGGCCTGCACAGTCACCAGATCTCAATCCTATAGAACACCTTTGGGATGTGGCGGAACAGGGGATTCGCATCATGGATCAGCCGACAAATCTGCAGCAAAAGCATGACGCTATCATGTCAATATGGACCAAAATCTCTGAGGAATGTTTCCAACACCTTGTTGAATCTATGCCACAAAGAATTAAGGCAGTTCTGAAGACAAAAGGGGGTCCAATCCGGTACTAGCAATGTGTACCTAATAAAGTGGCCGCTGAGTGTATTAATGGGTTTTCGATTGATTTTAGTTTTATTGTTTGTATACAAATTTAAAGGGTTTTTTTTTATATACAATCTTTGTTTTACAAATAAACATCTGATACATGAAAAACCTTCCCTGAACACCACGGCTAAATGGACAGCACAACAGTAGCTGCCTGTCTTTTGGGTGGCTTTGTCTAAATGAAACTTCATACTGAGTTGTCTAATAAGTGATTGATCATTGAGATCATTCATTCAGTTCTAGGTGTTAATTGCATCTTGAACTATTTAAACACCAGGCATTTTTAACAGGCTGTAAAGAAAGAACATTTCAGTATGTGAAATCAGCCAAGTGTTGGCCACAAAATACTAAACATTAATAAGCAATATTTCATATTTACTTTACTAACTTAAAAGAAGGAAAGGTGTTTTTAAAAGTGTCCTGGCTATAGTAAAAAATGAAAGAACATATATACAAAACCTATATGATCTCTTTAGTGGCACAACTTGTTTTTAGGTCATATTAAATCTGTGCTTTGACCAGATACAGAAAGGTTGTCCTACAAATTGAACTGTTAGCACGTACAAAATTAAAAGCAACATATACACACAAAAGTGCACAGAAACCTTCAAGATTATCTACAACACAGATTTCCTATTAGTAACTATAGAAATGTTTTAGAGTTCAGAGCGTGGTGCTTCAGTGAGCTGCACATGCACAGTGCAATATATAGGGCACATAGCCCCAAAACCAGCCTGTGTCACCACGTGCCTGCCAAAGGCATTGTTACCGATATCTGAGCACTTCCTGAAAAGCAGATGTGTTTTTTCTTCTTGTTCTATATGTTGCTTCCATATTATCGTTTCTCATTTATAAAACTTTTGCAGAACAATACGTACTATGTGATTGTAGATTACAATAATGCAGTCGCACTGACTACGTAAAGTTACAAATAATGCAAATAGAAAGTATGCTGTACCTGGGATAGAATATTTTGTACATGTTGACAAAAAAAATAAAGATAAATCACATTTTACAAATTCTTCATGGCATTTAAGTCCCATGACCATGTACCAGGTGATCCCACCAATACCTAGGTTTCAGGTGCTATGATCTGGTATCAGTCAAACTAAGCTCCTATAGATAAAGTCTTACCTGTAAAAGACTCATGGACAGAAGCCAAGCATATCAGGATTCCTAGGATTATATGTCTATGGAGTGTTCCCATTCTCTGTTCAACCTAAAGAACAGTCCGGTCATGACAATGCAATGTGTTACATAGCATTGCACAGCCATACTCTCAGTGGTAGCTCTGCTTAGTGATACTGCATGCTCGCATATCTCAAGTAGACTTGGAAATCCTGTTCTTCACCACAACCTGAGCTGTCTTCCTGAGAGGCGTGGGCAAAATGACATCAGTGAAATGAAACAACAATAAGGAATGTTGCTCAGCTCACGTGGAACGTGTGATCTATATGTGTTAAGCCAGTTTGGTATGACAAAACAATGCAAATAAGGCAAACTGAAAAAAACCCATTGACACCTACTGAAGTATGACCTGATGTGTATCAAGCCAACATGTCAGCATTTTGAAACCTTTGAAGTAGATATAAGCCCCAACTGAATGATATTTAGTTTGCTAAACCACTGTTTGTGACAACAGTGGACAATGCCTGTGTACTGTGTGTTGAAACGGCCACTTGTACTCTCCTTTAGAAGCCAATTCAACACAATGCCACAATTTAAAGATGGGAACAGAATGTTGTCACCATATAAAAGGAGCAGTTGGTAAGGGTGCTCTCCGCACACCTTTCAGCAGTCCCGGCCAATAAACAAAAATGGTGCTTGTAGTAACTAACACGGATGGCACCGTGCAAAACACAAAGTTGAAGAAATAGGTCACCAGCACTCCAAAAAGTTTAAATGAATAAGTCCTTTTTATTGGACAATTGTGTCACGACAATCAAAAAGAGCCGACGTTTCGGGGCCACGCAGGGTCCCTTCTTCAAGGCAAAAGATGTGACAATGTGATGATATCCACATACCACATATATACCCCATGCTGTTTAATTAATTAGTGATAAACACACCCCCAGTGATGTCAGAACGGCGGGAAGACCGCCATATTTAAAATGTATAATCTTATTTAAAATCACATATATAAGCTATCAAAGTTACTTACTAAATGATGCCTGTAATCTAAGGTTCAGGATCGGTGTTGTGGCCATATAAAAGGAGGCGCCTAAACAAAGACCTCCATGGCATTTTAATGAATGCTGCAGATCCACATAATACCGTATTTGCCGGCGTATAAGACGACCCTCTTCTTTTTGTGTTAAAATAATGTCTAAATGCACCCACTAACATCCATGGCGGTAGAATAGAACAAAAAACAAAAAAAATCATCAGACCGCCAGGGAGGCTAATCTGTCAGCCCGCTGGTAATACTGTATGTATGGTAGCTTCGGCTACATACAGTATACCGCGCTGAGCCAATCACAGCGGGCTTTGTATTCATTAATGCAAAGCCTGCCGTGATTAGATCAGCGCTGAGCCAATCACGGTAGGCTTTGTATTAATGAATACAGGCTTTGTATTCATTAATACAAAGCCTTCAGTGATTGGCTCAGGGCGGTATACTGTATGTAGCCGAAGCTACATACAGTATACCACATCCATACCCGGCATATAAGACAACCCCCGATTTTCAGGCCGATGTTTTTAGGTCTCAAAACCCATCTTATACGCCGGCAAATACAGTAAGTTTAATTTTCTGACCATGTTTCATGTTACACCCATACTCAGGGTGAAACATGAAACAAGGTCACATCGCAATTTACCCCATACCCCCGCAGTCTTGCAGGCTGGGGTTGGGATGGCTTCACACCTTTACATTAATCCAACAATATGCACAGGAAAGCACCATGTGCATATTAGTGCATTGTGTTGTGATCCATTTTGAATGGCACGCCAACACATTAAAGAACAAAGGGGATTTAGAGATTTCCCAGAGAAACCAATTAGATCATATGTTTATGAACCGTGGTTACACTTACCAGCTTGGTCACAGTCTGTAACTATAGAGCATATATACTACCGGTAAAAGAGATACCTGTGCATGAAGAAATGCACAAGGTAAAGAAGTTACTTCAGACCAGAGGTACTTATAGAAAAATTTAATTCATTTATTAACAAAGTTGTTGGACATATATATTGCACCACTTCCCAAAACACTGCTTAAAAATCTACCGTATTTTTCGCTCCATAAGACGCACTTTTTTGCCCCCAAAAGGGGGTCTTCGGGAGTCTGTGGACCTCACCCGGATGACACCCAACCGGAGGGTGACAGGCACAGTCAGGGCAACTGCCGGGTCCTGATCCTACAGGGCCGGCGTCATCTGATTCTCCTCCTCCAGCTGTGTGGGCTGGCAGGACAGAGCGGCAGAGCTGTGACTCACACAACTTTTTTCAGAAGGTGAGCAACAACTTAAATGCATACAAAAAACACATGGATATTAAAAGTGATTGTTTTTGTTGCATAGATCACATCTCAGCGTTAAATATTTGTGATTTAAAACAATTCATCTTCACACAACATTTAGGGTTTGTTCACACCAAACTCAGTGCGTTCCCGCAGTGCAATCTCACTGCTTGCACTATTTTTTGCAATTGCACTGCACCGTGGGGATTGCTGCGCCTTGCGTTCCCATGCAGGTGATCGCACTGTGGGAACGCACTGGATTTGGTGTGAGCAAGACCTAAATGTTGTGCGAAGATGAATTGCGTCATACTCTGACCTCTGCACTTTTTTTTTTCCTTGTTTTTTTGCCTCTAAACCTAGGTGCGTTTTATGGTCAGGTGCGTCTTATGGAGCGAAAAATATGATACTTTATGATCCTTGTGAATGTTGTATGACTTTTGTACTTACAGTTATCATATAATTGTCTATGGATACATTGCTACAGTGGTAACCAGAAAAATATGGTATAGGCCCTATCATGTTGCCTTCCTCTTGAGCCAGGCTGGGAGTGGAAGAAGATATCAGTCAGTCGGCATTCTACCACAAGATCCCAAACAGATATCCAACTTCAGAGAGATGAAGGATGTGAGCGTCCAGATCAGTGGCAAGGGCAACAGCTGCATCTTTTTCTTATAATCAGTGGCATCTTTCGTCCACATCTCCTCTCATCTACTGGAGCACCTGTGTGCCACAATCCTCTTTGTAAGATGTTAATTTGAAGGCGTTCTTCATATTCATAATTATGAAGCATTACCACCTTCTTGCAAAGGTTCATATTTGCCCAATCCACAGTTTGATCAACTTGCACTTTTTTATTTTCAAGATAATAATGATTCTATAGTTGTCTGCTGACATCATGAACTTGAATTTGCATATCTGCATTATAATATTTTAAATCAAATGAAAGAAGATCATGTATTACTAACAGGTCTATTCACTAAAGGGTGAAGTGTTTGGAGAAGGCAGGAGACGTGAACAATCTAGAGCAAAATAGCTGAATTGGACAGTGAGGTGAATTGTAGAATTTCTCCAAATCAGCTATTTTAGCCTATATTGTTCACTTCTCCTGCCTTCTCCAAACTCCTCACCCTTTACTGAAAAGACCTTTAAGTCTACTAGTATTACTAAGCCCCTATTTGTTATAATTGTTATATTTTTTCTGATCATGTATTGCCCTCTAGTGCTCAGTTGTGGTACCTACAAAAAGAAGTCAATTGATTCAGAGATACAACCTCTTCCATGGAAAAAGTCCTGAATTAAATATGGTAGTAACTAGCGGAGTTTTGTTTTACTTCTAATAAAGATATGTTGGTTTGTTTGTGCATGCTCTTTTTTCTTTGCATTAAAAGAAAGAGTAATGGACCCTTTAACAAGTTCACCAGGGTCAGGAGTAGAAACTTCCACCACTTCTTTGGAGTTAGAAGCCCTTACCTGATGCTTGAAGGGTATATGGGCTTGCATCAGCAAAGTGCTGTGCCTGCATGTTCTCAGATCCCCATTCATGAGGATATACATGCTGAACAATATCAGCAGATAAGAACCAGGTGAAGCAGAACAAGTGAAGAGGATTTTACTTTGTTCATCATTAAAAATAAAGCAAGCTGCACTAACATTTGAAGGTGTATGTGGGGACACGTGAAACAACAAAACCATGTACATTAAAATGAGTGCGCATACATGCGTGTAAATTACATTAACACATTTCAAAGTCCAGGATTTCTGTTTCAGTTGTATTAACATTTCTGTTTAAACATTTCATTATTCTGAGTTGTTGCAAAGTTTATATATTGACTGTTTTTTTTTTTATATTATTATTATTATTATTATTTTGTGAAACAAGCCAAAAAAGGAGTAATTATTTATTATCCTTTTTTTT
>NW_017308103.1:190054-219553 GCF_000935625.1 Nanorana parkeri | reverse complement strand
AGTTTTAATATTTGCTTTTTTTTTTTTTATATTATTATTATTATTATTATTTTGTGAAACAAGCCAAAAAAGGAGTGAGTATTTATTATCCTTTTTTTTCCATCTGATATTACTGTACAAATTGTCAAAACAATTCCCATGACAAGTGTTTACATGTTAGTTGCTGTTTTAGGCATGGGTGCTGCTGGTGTTGGAGAGCTGCACTTCATTGATGGTATCAAGAATTCTCAGATGTACTGCTCTATAGTGAAAGAGAAGATGCTACCATCACTCCGTCCCCTTGGTCGTCGTGCACTTTTCCAACATGACAATGATCCAAAACACACATCTAGGGCCACTGTTGGTGAAGAAGAACAGTGTAAAGGTGATTCAGTGGCCAAGTATGTCTCTTGATCTGAACCCAATCGAACACCTATGGGGAATTCTGAAGAGACAAGTTGAGCATCACTCTCCATCCAGCATCCAGGCTCTAAGGCTGGGTTCACACAATTTTCTGGACCAGATCTGGAACATAGTGCATCGTGTTTTTGCCATGTTTTTACTGCGATTTTGCTACGATAGGAATTTTTTTTTAAAGCTTAAAATGGTCTTACATGTGCGTTCCATGCGTTTTTGATGCGTTTTGATGTGTTCCAGTGCATTCTAGACCAGACAAAATAGGACAAGCATTATTTTTCTGGTCTGGTCTGGTCTGGAACGGACTGCGCTGGTGCGAACAGAGGCCAGAAATAGCATAGGGATAAATTGGGAATCATTTTGGGTCCGGAAACAGTCTGGTCTGGAGGTAATCTGGATGAGGTGTGAATGGGCCCTAAAAGAGGTCGTTCTTGAAGAATGGAAAAAGATAGATGTTGCAATATGTCGCCAACTAGTTCATTCCATGCCTAGAAGGCTTGGTGCTGTCCTTACAAATTATGGAGGTCACACGAAATACTAGATGTAGTAGTTTTTGTTGTGGGGTGTATCCTAAAGTCACTGGAACATACAGCACTTTGTAGCTTTTCCCATCTTCACCCTCAGCTCTATCTACAAACGCCTCCCACTTCCTCTAGTTTGCAATGGCTCATGGGAGATGTAGTCTGCTTTTCCTGCCCAAAAATGACACACACTGGTCACCTAGATCCCCCCTGGGTATACATCCCAAAGCTGCTCTTAACAATTATCACTCTAATATTATTAATGTAAATAAAACATATAAAAGAATAAACATATTAATTATTAATTAATTACAAATCAATTACTATTGTTAATTCTAATTGTTTTAATATTTATTTCCCCACTAATTTATTTACCTTATTTTATTCAAAGCATAAATGGTGACATAATGGTATAGATAATGGTTTATTGCCTCTTACAATATTTATATTATATACACCGTTTAGCTGCATCATTGATCATTTAGAACACGGCTTCTTCCGTTCCCTTTTGTCTGTCTTCTCCTCCCTGTGCGACCTGCTTACCGTCGCAACCCTCCCCTCGACATCAGGGATCCAAAGATCTGGCTTATTCCTTTTCCATCCGGGTGGCTGTTCGCTGGCTGGTCCATGCCAAGTTGCAAGTCTACTTTGAATTATATATATATATATTTATTTATATATATTGCTTCTATGTTGTCTGTACTGAATGTTTGAATAATTGGCAACAGTCATTGACTTGGTATGTATTAAATAGTATTAAAAAGTATTTTCTTTAGGGTTCAAGTCCTCCTGAGGAACCCTTGTTTAGGCGTAACATGTTGAGGCATCTAAAGAAATACATCATCTGCTCAACTCTTTTATGATTAATTAGGCCATTGCAACATATTGTATCATCATTTGGATCATGCTCACTATTGCATTTAGTCTTGTATTTATGATAATACAATTCTGTTTTTAACCTACTGCAATAAATAATTTTATACTATATAAAGTTCATTGTGAGAGCAATATTGTTTCCTAGAAGCCCCTCTTCCCAGGCTTTGCATACCTAGGTATGGTTTCATAATCTTAGGATTTTGGTCATAGTCTACTTTACTGGGGTGTGAAACCTTGCTCTCCTTCCAGTCAACATGCGCCCAAAATTGTTTACATTATTTGAATCTTTATCAAAATGTCACATTTCATTCCTCTCTATGCATTGCTCAATACAAGTCTGCATTCTTTCACACCACACCTCAACGCAGCATTGTGGTGTGAACAAGGCACATAGAACACAATGGAATGAATGTGCCCTTGCGGTGAGACTGTGTTGATCTGTGCATATAACTCAGGTCACCGCACATGGTGTGAACAAGTCCTGGGGGGAAACTTGGACTACTTGCATGATTTTAATTGTTTTTCATAACAAGTGTATTCCTTGTAGCTAATTCCTTTCCAGATTTCTGGCAAATTGTTACCAGGGGCTGAATCTCACACTCAAGGTGATTACAATCTCCCTGTGCTTGAGAATGAACTTTGTAGCAGACATCAAATTTCTTATGAAAGCAGATAAGAACTACTGAGTGGCAGCATCAACAAGGGGTTAAGTCCCTGGCTAGCAATTACTACTGCACATGTAACCCCACCCTACGGCTGCAACTAATCAGGAGAAACTATGCATGAGCAAGACATTTAACTCTTTGTTACAAAATTCTTCCTTTGCAGCACATTGGTTTTTGGTTGAAGCAACTAGTAACAAAAATTAATAGGTAAAAAAGTAAAATCTCTCGCTGACAATCACTTTGTAGTCAGAACGTGCTGTGTAGTTAGAGAGCATTGTCCTCCTCTTTGCATCTAGGAGTAAGCCTGGCCATGAATGGCACAATTGTTTCACCCGAGTACGATTTTGCTAGGCAAATGAGAAGTCATCATAAAAAAAACTGCAGCCAGACAACTCCGAAGACCATTAAATTAAGTTTTGTGCAGCCACAGAAATGTAAAATGTATGGTGTATACTGATCACTGTAATGTTCTTCTGCTCACATACCTGTATTTGTCTCTTAAAATGTATTTCCACTTTCCCAGCCAAATTGGGATAACACCTATTTTATATTGGTTACATGTTCCCATTCACACAGCATAAGCTAAAAAAAATAAAATTGATTCTTGCAGTTTAAATTGCTTTTATTTGGGTTGGGGTTTTAAGGGATAAAACTTCTTCTTGTTTTTTTTTTGCTATTCTAACTAGTCAGTTCTGCTAACTACTGGGGTATAATATAACTAAAGGGATATGTTACTTTTATAAAACTGGTAAAACGTACAAGCTTTCCATTATTTGTTCATCTTAAGTCAAATGTATTTTAATACATGACGACAAAACGACACAATAAAAAATGTGAGCCCAAAAAATCAGATGCATTGGCCGGGAATCGAACCCGGGCCTCCCGCGTGGCAGGCGAGAATTCTACCACTGAACCACCAATGCTCTATGTAGAAACTATGACTGCAAGTGTAGAACTGCTGTCCTTCTGGTTCACGGCACATGGACTGCTGAACACACCCACAAGAATTTATGCTAATGCTCACAACCATCAGCCCGGCTAGCTCAGTCGGTAGAGCATGAGACTCTTAATCTCAGGGTCGTGGGTTCGAGCCCCACGTTGGGCGAGTGTATTTTTAGTCTTCTTACACTTCATAAGCAAGCTGAATGTATTTAAGAATGTTTACACTGTAGCAAGGGACACATTCACATTTAATTTTGCAGGAAAAAAAACAGTTACATGAAACGTCAAATGACTTGACGACGGCTAATTGTCATAAAACACAGATACCCAGCTAACCAATCTTACTACACTCTCAGTCTTCTAGCCCGGGATGTTTTATTTTCAGTCATTGAGTGGCGACTGATGATGTAACGTCTGCACATGCACGATGGAGTTATATCACCCGATAACCCAGGTCCATTCTTAGCTCATACCACTGCACTGCAGATGCAGTCATCAAAATCTCCAGACAATGCTAAGCTTCCATACTGGAAAGCACATCATTCAAGGGCCATAGAGGGAGCCCATATTAAATATTTAAATTATTCAACTGTTTAAAATCCAAAAGATGCAAGTTTAAAAACAAACAGCTTTTAAAAAAAAAAAAAAAGCTGAACTACAGGATGAAGCCTACTTTGCCCCCAATTATCCATGTACGCTGGAATGCCCAAAAACATTTCAAACATATCTTAAAGTGACACTAAACTCAGCAATGAAATCTTAAAAATGCATTCGGATTCGGGTACCTTAACCATTAACAAAAAATGTATCTTATTTGTGTATCACTCGGCTGTAGATCCTCAAATCATCTCTGAATTGGTGCTGACACTGTCCTTCCTTCTGGAGGGGGGCTACTTTTGTTCCCCATGGTCCCTGTATGTATTGTAAAGTAGCCACCACTCCAAGCTCACTCCTGTAATGGTCTACAATATCAATACAAATTATAAAACTAAACCTGAGATTGTAGTCCATCACTGGAGCGATCTTGGAGCGGTGACTACTTTACAACACACACACGGACCATGGGGAACAAAAGTAGCCCCCCTCCAGAATGAAGGACAGTGTCAGCACCAATTCAGAGATGATTTGAGGAACTACAGCCGAGTGATACACAAATAAGATACATTTTTATTAATAGTTAAGGTATTTGAATGCATTTTTAAGATTCAACTCCTGAGTTTAGTGTCTTTTGTGACTTTAATTTCTCAAATTTTTTTTTCAATTCCCTATGATGTCTATAAGATTTCTAGTATGGCCTGCCACTAGGAGGAGGATCCAGTGAGACACCACATGTCACGTCTGACTTATTTCCCAGAGAACTATTCTTATGATTTCTTGGGAACATGTTGCTATCCATGTGTAGATCTGTGGGTGATGACTGGGGTGTTCTCTGCTTCACTGGCAATACCTACAAAGTCGCACACCACTGCCATCGGCACACTATCCCTCCTTTTGCAGCACTGTGTGTATGCTCTAATAATTTATTATTAGACACCATGCGGGCCAGTGTCCGTGTGTGCCAATGGTGGTGGGGAAGCCTTACATTTTTTACAATTCTTTTTTTTATATTTTTAAAATTGACATTTCATGTATTTCTATTCACTGCATCTGCAGTTCATAGAAACAATCACATGGTGGAGACTGCAGAACAGCTCTCGTGCAGTCTATGAAAATGTACACATGCTGCATTTTTCCGAACCATGCACATAGAAAACAATTGCCCTTGTGGAGACCTGCCTTGCTCAGGTACAGAGAAATGCAGGTCTCCATAGTGTGAACTGATGTTACAGTCAGTTTCTAACAGCTTACAGTAACTGTTTGTTTACTTTAGAAGGTTGGCAAGCTGCCAAGTTTCTGCTTCCATAGAAAATAAGAAGAGAGGAAATGTTTTTATTTAACTGTATTTGCAGCATATTTAAAGTGATAAAACACAGGGAAATGTTCATGTATTGCTGAGGTGTACTCAGTTTTTTTTACCTTCATGTAGCACATTTAAAATGGTACCATGCACTTTAGCAGCTGGTTTTAATATTCAGTGCATTTCCTTGACTGCATATTTGGAGTCATTATAATATAACATTTTATGAATGTTTACCTAAATATTTGCTGCAACTTTTCTTTACATTTACCTGCTAGAGGTTTAATATTTTCTTATTGTATTAAATATGGAGAGCTGTAAATTAGCCATAGGACTGAGCTCTGTATTTTACAAAAGTCCCTCAAACTCACTTCTTACCAACTGGTCCTGCAAAAACACAGTGAGGGCATAGTGTCATCCAACAGACTAAGAACACTTAATACATTTCCTAAAGGAGCTTTAACTCATATGACAGTTATTGCACCACTAGAATCTTGGCCAGGTGAATGTGTATTGCTGTTCCCTTTTTATTGACCAAACACTTAACTATTATTATCATAAAGGGACATCAAGAAAAAGGACAAGTATTTATTTGCCACACAGTACAGTAATGGGAACAGGTCCTAGAGTAAGTAATTTTTGATTTTTTTTTTTCTATGTACGTTTGCTTTCATTTTAAAAATCATGTAAATGCAGCTGCCGCAAACCTGTGTGCTCTTCGAAATGAATAAATAAAATCGCTGTCCAACAGATGACAAAAGTTCCTTTCCATTTCTCCAGTACGAGACATTACCCAGAGATCTCTCTACTTCTGTGTAGTAGAGTTAGGACCATATCCCAGGCCTCATCTCACACGATAATAGGCAAAGCATGTAAATGCATATACAAAGGGACTTATTTGGATCCCAGGCTTGGTAAGGCTCCAGATGATAATGTTGGAACAGAGGCTGGATCAAAAGGTACAGTTTATACTATCAACTGATAGAGAGCACTGATAGTCACTTTGATGAGGACATTTACTTTAAATACATTGTTTTATAAAAACTGCAAAGCCACTTTGTATACTTGTAAATATAATTTCCCTAATTCGTTTTTTCGCTGTAGTATAGCTTTACTACATATACTAGATACCATCCAAGAATTCTGACCTGTAACTTTTACATAACCACTTGGAGGCACTGTGACATTGCCTATAGATAAAAATTATATTTCAGGTGATTAAGCAAGTACTAACGGTCAAATGCAACAAAGAACATACTATTCTTTTACTGAATAGTTCTAAAATTATTTCCACCAGGGTAGGAAACTACAAGATCCATGAAACCTCTTTCTGTAGATTCCCAAATTATTAATTCTGTTTTCTTGGCAGCCATGTCGTTTTTGGGGTTCCAAAACAATGGCAAATGAGCCGTTTGAAATGTAAAAATCAAAAGATGTGTATCTCTGCTCAGAATGCAGAATATATTAGCAATGGTGCGCAGACTGGCAAAACTGAAGGAAACATTTGCTATGCAGGAAAATATAACAATAAAAAGGACCTTTCCATTCTAGTCTGCAGCCAATTTCATTTTCTAAACATGTACACTAGAAGTCACATGGGATATCCTCTGCAAAAGCAGTTTAGGTTTTGGTAAGATACTTGCTAAGACTCTTCACAGTTAAAGAAATGCAAATGGCAATTTTCTAATTACAGCCAGAGATTGCTCAGGTAATGATCATGAGAAAACACATGGCGGCACAAACATCAGAATCTTCAGAAAAGAGAAAGTTGCAACAGTGCAACAACATTTGCCAAAGTCCTTACCACCTACAAGGGTGCTTCATTCCATGGTTGGTTTCCACGGATAAGAATCTGCCTTCAAAACATAAACTTATAAATTGATGGGAAGTCTGGATTCCACCCCAAGAACTCCCTCCAAGCCTGACAAGTCAGTGGCAGGAGTGACTTTGCCTCCAGTGACAGGTTGATCAGCCACCAGGTCAGTGAGATCCCGGCTAGGGCAGACAGGCACATGATAGGTCCAGAGACTGCGGTAATTTGTTCCAGGCCTCCAAAATGTTGAGCTGAAAGGGGCCCGGAGTGATACTTGGCAATCCACACTGCCTTGAAGGAGGCCACCATTAAACCCAAAAGGATCTTGCAATACCAGACTGATGGTAGCTTCTTGGAGCAATGGGCTGGAACTTGAGCTCCTAGGGAAGAAACACCTAGGATTGACCTGTATCCAAGACTAGGTCCAGGTATTCCAAGTGATAGCTCAATCTACAAAAGTCTGTATTGGATATGAACTTTCATCTGAAGTGTCTGGAGCATCCGTTGGACATTGACATAGAGGGCATGGGGTTGAGAGCTTCTTCAGAAGATCATAGTCCAGAAACCCCACAATGTGGATTCCTAGGAGTACAGCAACAGTAAACAGGTTGGAGTAAAACCCTTGAAAGCAGGACCCAAAGTCAGGGACACCTGTGTAGGGGAAAGGGAGACCCTCAGGCCTAATGGGGCTGAGCTTTAACTCTCAATAGTTAAAAGATCTATTACAGGGGAGTTTACCCACTTGGGGAGGGCATACCCCTCCCTCCATGGAGAGGGTCTGAAGAGACAGGGCTCCATCAGATGGGTAGGAAACAGCTCTGGACCTGTAGAGCATCCTGCAGCTTACTGCATCTTTTTGCACTATTGTACCAAAATTGAGAGCCTCACTCAGAGTTAGTGTTGAACATACATTTACTGGGTTATTCACAAAAGGGTGAAGAGTTTGGAGAAGGCAGCAGAAGTGAACAATCTAGCCCAAAATAGCAGATATGGAAAAGTTTCCCAATTCTGCTCACTTTCCAGTTCAGCTATTTTGTCTTAGATTGTTCACTTCTCCTAAATCTTCACCGTTTTGTGAATAACCCTGTTTGTGTTGAAGCAACATTACAGGCCAGCCCTGCATCTTCCACATAGCAGCAGGTACAGTCCCTCAGACTTGCCAAGGGGCACCAAAAAGGAAGATTCAAGTTTACAGCCTCGGTGCCTTAAGTGGAGCTAGGCTGAGGTGAGAGTCCACTTCAGATAGTGTGTAGAGGTAGAATTAGCAAAAAAAAAAACAACTCCTCTCAAAGAGTATCAGAACCATGTACCTTAGGGGAGTCTGAGTTGACGAGGGAGGTCTCTCTTGCAGCTCAAGTCCAACAACCCCTGGAATTGGAACAGGTGCACAAGGACAGGAGAGGCACGAGTTCCGTTAGTAGCAGCCAAGACAAGCTGGGTCAGTTGAGCAGCGAGGTACTGGAACAACAGAGAAGGCATAGCCGGGGACAGGCTAGGTCAGTTACCTTCGGGCAGCAATGTACAAAGCAGTAAGCAGAAGCATGGTCAGAGGCAAGCCGAGGATTAGGGAATGCAGAAGAATGGTCAGCCAAGAAGGGCCAATAACAGAAGATCAGAGTCAAGATGCTGGGTGCAGGGAAGACCGGTCAGAATGGGAGGCTAGAATGTCACGACCTTAAATAGCCTGTTTAACGTGAACATCTGCAACCCGCGTGTGCGCACAAACACGCAGACTTGCACACACCTGTGCAGAGGCGCCCGGCCATGCACAATGCTTTGAGCCAAATTGCTTGCGCACATGCAGAATTCTGAGCACATGGGCCAAGCCTGGCTTCTTGACAGAGAGAGATCATAGGACACTAGCAAAAAAACTGAGGGCGTGGGAGGGGCTGTTCCACAATTATGTTTGCCAGAGTATGAAATGCATTTACTCTTCAGTGACCAGTGAATTACCTCAGTTCCCAAAATATTTGCACTGTTTACCATCTTTTAGTAAAGTAATGCTGTTCTTTATGGTGTTTGAGCCCGGGTCTTTCACTTTATATTGCCCCCCACACTTACTATAAGCCAACTGCGTACCATGTTTCTTAATTGCAGTCATATTTTTCTTCTACATATTTCTAATTCATAGGCACACTTTTTTTTTCTTCCTAGCACGGTATATATTGTGTTATTATGTTCTAAGTGACAAACTGCACAATTGTATGTGTCTGTATAGCATGTTATTATATGGCCCACTCTCCGGGCTGACCGCCCTAAATCCCACTAGCCATGCACACAATCTATCATTAAATCGAGATATACTGTATATGGACATTTACTCAGCATCAGCACCCTTTAATTTAATCACACCTTTGGGTTCAGTAACACTTACTCTTTTGCTTCATTTCTTTTGCTTCACTTTCAGAAACTGAGCTCATAGTTCTTCCCTCCATGTACCCTACCCTGACTCCATCAAGATCAATAACACAATTATCAATCCCTTCCCTCATGCCAGGGTGCTAGGTGTAATCCTGGATAATGAACTGTCCTTTAAGCACCACATTCAATCACTGTACAAATCTTGTCACCTTCAGCTGGGTAACATTTTCAAAATATGGCCCTTCTTAAAGGAGAACTATGGGGTCATGGCTTTTCCCCATAGTTGTCTCAGTATACAGCTCGCGGTATACTGAGACGCCGCAGCCGGAACGGATCCCGACATCGATGTCGAGATCCGCCCAGCTGCGTGAGTGACAGCTGGCTCTGCCTATCTAGAGGCAGAGCCAGCTGTACCCGCCCCCTCCCATCAGAGCAGGAAATCCAGCCCCTCCCGTCACGGCAGAGAGCCGAGAAAGTATTGAGAGGTGAACGAACACCGGTATCTGTTCGCTCACCTCCCGATCTACTGAGCCGACCTGTGACAGTCTCATTGTCACAGGTCGGCTAGAACTATGAGGTGAGTGGAAATCACTTATCTCATAGTTCTCCTTTAACTAATGTTCCCAAAAGCTAATTCACTCCCTTCTTAACTCTCAACTTGATTATTCAAACTCCTTCCTCGTTGGCTTATCTCTGCACAGGCTATTTCCCCTTCTCCAATGCTGATGCCAGACTCATTCACCTTACCAACTGATCAGTGTCTGCCATGTATCTCTGCCAATACCACTGGCTTACATTTGCCCCAAAACATAAAATAACATACAAAGTCATCAACAACCTTGCCTTAAGCTACATCACCAACTCATCTCAAAATATCAACCTAACTGTCCTCCAAGACCTCCTGCTCTCTAGCTGCCTTGCCAGTTCCTCCCATGCTGGTCTCAAGGGCTTTTTCAATCTTGTGGAACACATTATGTCAATCTGTCCGGCTATTTCCTACTACCGTATTTGCCGGCGTATAAGGCGGGTTTTTAGACTTAACATTTTTTTTGTGTTCCAGGTTCCGTCAGTATACCGCGCTGAGCCAATCACGGCAGGCTTTGTATTAATGAATACAAAGCCTGTATTAATTCCGAAAATGTTTTAGGTTGAAATGTGTCCGATTATTGAAATAAGTCCTTCCAAGTTTTCAGTCCTTTTCCATGCTCATCCCCCGGAAATCGGGGGTCCTCTTATACGCCAGGTATGGATGTTCCGGGTTCCATCAGTATACCGCGCTGAGCCAATCACGGCAGGCTTTGTATTAATGAATAAAAAGCCTGTATTAATTAATACACACCTGAAATGCTGCATATTCTACTTCTTGAGGGAACATAGGATTCTGAACCAACAGGCAGTGAGAAGAGATTTGAGGTAGGAGCTGGAGTGCTCTGCAGACATCTCTCCATGCTATATTAATACAGGCTTTGTATTCATTAATACAAAGCCTGTATTAATAAATACAAAGGCTGCCGTGATTGGCGCAGCGCGGTATACTGACGGAACCCGGAAGAAGGAGGACAGAGCGGGGATCGTGGACAAGGTAAGAGACTGTAATCCCGAGTGTGGCTCGGGGTTAACGCTTATGGTACTGAAAATTAACCCCGAGCCACACTCGGGAATACCGCCAGGGAGGTTAGTGGGTGTATTCAAACATTATTTTGGGCTATACTCATCTTATACGACGAGTATAGCCCAAAACCTATATGTTAACACAAAAAGTAGGGGGTCGTTTTATATGCCGAGTCATCTTATATGCCGGCAAATACGGTATATTCCAAATTATAGAGAGCAAGACAGCTCTTTCATCCATCTGTATAACCCAGAGCCACACCTCTACTAAATGTTGATTCATGATTCAGTGCAGTGGACAGCAGATACATGTTGTTTCTGATTCTCTAGCAGTGCCGTTTCTTTATGAGGGAGTAAGCAGGGAGGTATTGGCACTAATTTTTTTAAGTAGACCAAGCGTCACCTTATCTATCCCTATTTAGAAATAGAAAGATCCACAGGCATAAGTGCATAGAAAACTGAAAATGGTTAAACATAGAATGTATAAATACTTGCCTAATTTACCTCCCTACTGCTTCCTGGGCTGCACCTCTTGAGGTACTATGTTTCACATTTGGTAGAAATATCCCAAAGTCCAAAAACAATGGATTCGTTTGTACAATCTTATCAGGTTTATACTTCACTGCGACGTACTGTACAGACATACAGGTGAAACTCGAATAATTAGAATATCATGCAAAAGTAATTGCAGTAAGTGCTGCAAAAGGGGCCCAAAACCAAGTACTGAGTACATATGCATGCTTGTACTTTTCAGAGGTCCGATATTGTTCTATGTACAATCCTTGTTTTATTGATTGCATGTAATAATCTACTTTTTTGAGGTTGTGGATTTGGGGTTCTTGGGGTTTTCATGAGCTGTAAGCCATAATCATCACAATTATGACAAATCACGGCTTGAATTATCTTGCTTTGCATGTAATGAGTCTATCTCATATATTAGTTTCACCTTTTAAGTTGCATTAGTGAAATAAATGAACTTTGCACGATATTCTAATTATTCAAGTTTCACCTGTACTTGGTGCGTGAACCTTGGGAGGCCCTCTTGAATAGGAAAATCTCATATCTGACTGCCCAATCATATTATCTCAGCTACAAGAAAGAATCACAAAATGTTGCCGAAAGCCCATCCTATATGTTGGGGAAGTTAAGCAGAGAATTGCAGGTGCTATGATCAGTGAGAAACTCACATTTGATGACACTCAAAATTCGTGAAAATATGGCCCCCTTGGGTAGGATATCTTAAATCTGTTGGGTTTAATCATACACTATTGCTCAGTAGCTTACCCAATTTTTTGTACTTGTGGAGTCACTCCTGGTGGTAGCCCCCTTTCTTTTCTCCTGCCCTCTCCTGTGCCTCTTGGTTACCCATTTCCTTTTCTTCTCCTTGCTCCTCTTGCCTGACCATCTTTCTTCTTTAGTGTACTAGTCCTTCTCAGCGCGCTGCGTGCACAATTTTTAACCATCACATGGGTTGACTCGTGGATGAGTGGTGTTGAGCATCTTTACACCCACATCCCCTGCTCTTTACCTATGCCAGTGCGGTACAAGCCATTATAGCTTGACAAATAGAATGGTATATGCATATGATTTTTATTCCCATGTCACTTAGATGCTAGTGGTGTCATAGGTAGTTATTCTTACGAACCACTCATATTTTCTGAATTGTACAGTGAGGAAAATGATTTGATCCCCTGCAGATTATGTAAGTTTGCCCACTTACAAAGAAATGAAAGGTCTATAATTTTGATCATAGGTATATTTTAAATGATAGAGACAGAATACCAACCACAAATCCAGAAAAACCACGATACAAATATTATAAATTGAGTTGCAGTTCAGTGAGTAAAATAAGTATTTGATCCCCTACCAACAAACAATAATTCTGGCTCCTCCCACAGACTGGCTATGTGGTACTCAGATTAGTCCTGTCAATTTAAGAAAGTGCTCCTAACGACAACTCGTTATGTATATAAAAGACACCTGTCCACACAATCTTTTTTTTCCATTCAAACCTCACCACCATGGACAAGACCAAAGAGCTGCCAAAGGACGTTAGGGACAAGATTGTAGACCTGCACAAGGCTGGAATGGGCTACAAGACTATAAGCAAGAAGCTTGGTGAGAAGGAAACAACTGTTAGAGCGAGTAGTCGCAAATGGAAGGAATCCAAAATAACCATCAATCGCCCTTGGTCTGGAGCTCCATGCAAGATTTCGCCTCATGGGGTGAGGATGATCATGATAAAAGTGAGGGATCAGCCCAGAACTACAAAGGAGGAGCTTGTGAATGATCTCAAGGCAGTTGGGACCACAGTCACCAAACAAACCATTGGTAACACAATACGCCGCCATGTATTGAGATCCTGCAGCGCCCCCAAGGTCCCCTTCCTCAAGAAGGCACATGTGCAGGCCCATCTGAAGTTTGCCAATGAACATCTAAATGATTCAGAGAAGGATTGGGAGAAAATGCTGCGGTCAGATGAGACCAAAAATTGAGCTCTTTGGCATTTACTCGACTCGCTGTGTTTGGAGCAAGAAAAATGCTGACTATGACCCTAAGAACACCATCCCTACAATCAAGCACGGAGGTGGAAACATTATGATTTGGGGCTGTTTCTCTGCTAAAGGTACAGGCCGACTTTGACGCATTGAGGGGCCAATGGATGGGGCTATGTATTGTAAAATCTTGGATGAAAACCTCCTTCCCTCAGCCAGAACACTTAAGATGGATCATGGATGGATCTTTCAGCATGACAATGACCCCCCAAGGCAACAAAGTAGTGGCTCAAGAAGCAGCACATTAAGGTCATAGAGTGGCCTAGCCAGTCTCCAGACCTTAATCCTATAGAAAATGTATGGAGGGAGAGGACCCTTCACATTGCCAAGCGACAGTCAAGAAACCTTAAGGATTTAGAAGATCTGTAAAGAAGAGTGGACCAAAATCCCTCCTGAGATGTGTGCAAACCTGGTAACTAACTAAAAGAAACGTCTTACCTCTGTGCTTGTCAACAAAAGGTTTCTCCACCAGGTTCTAAGCCGTGTTTTGCTTGCAGATCAAATACTTATGATACAAATGTTATAAATGGAGTAGCAGTTTAGTGAGTAATGTGTTTTTCTGGATTTTTGGTTGATATTCTGCCTCGATCATTTAAAATACACCTATGATAAAAACGATAGACCTTTCATTTCTTTGTAAGTGGGCAAACTTACAAAATCTGCAGGGGATCAAATAATTATTTGCCACACTGTACAAATAGATTGATACCACTCCATACTGTGCTGCAACAATTGCTTATTGTAACTTCCTTGTATTGTTCTTTTATATCCTGTGTTTTTCCACATGCTAAAATAAAAATATTGTAAAAGAAAAAAAGCGAACGTATGATTTCTATGTGTGTGTGTTCCAGAGCAAACATTAGGCACGAGGAGCACAGAATACAAAATGGAAACTCAATAATAGACTAAACTTGCTTCTTACTTGCATATGCATGCTCAGAAAAGCTAATACTCCACATCAAATTTTAGTGTATGTTACCAAAAGGCTCTGTAACACCACAGATTTTAATTACACATTGCAAACATTACAAAATAAGAAAACCCAAACAATACTGTTTGCAAATTAAAGTGTTTTAGAACTTCTCTGCAACCAGAAGTCCCTTAAGATTTCAAATGTCTGTCCAAATTTGAGATTTTACATATACATAAGCATCCTTGATACCTAGACAGCATACTTTGGCAAACTAAGAACATATTTTATTTCTTGGAGATTGTATGTGTCCTTAGAATTTTTATCAATGTTTGGCATCAATGAGAGGAGAAGCCCCAAGTAGTAATACAAAGGGGAAAAACATATGTACACATATCCATGTGAGTTCTTGCTCTCACACTGGCAAGCTGGCATACAAAGTTTTGAATTTGAATTCAATTATAGTGAAAATCTCTCAAATCTAAAGAATGGTGTGCAAATGCTTTTGTAGTCCGAGAAGGTGTTACTAAAAAGGTGGCCACATACATTATGCTAATTACAGTCAGTTCTTGATGAACCGGACGAAATTCACAGAGGGTGTCGCAGTAGGCACCCTTTCGGCCAGCATCCCTCTATCAGCTGACGAAGGAGGCCGGCAGCCGCTGTCAGTATACAATGAAGCCAGAAGGCGATTCCTCAATCAACTCTGCCAAGTGTTGTTGGAGGAATCTGTTCTATTTTTGTTCAGCCAACGGGTTCAACAAAAAAATAGAAGAGTGTATGGCCAGCTTTGGAATCCATCCTTAAAACTCAAACTTTTTAAACAAAAAAAAAGTGACAGCTCACCATTTACTAGACTATTGGTTGGCCCAGATTGCAGCTGGTAGAAGTAAAAATTGCCCCAGCGTGGAAGTAAAAAAAATGCTGTGGCGGAGGTCAATGTATGTAAACAACTTCTTGGCGTCAGTGGGAGCAATGGTACCCTAAATGATTATTTTATAAACACACACACACACACACACACACACACACACACCTTGTTCACAGTCAGTAGGGACCTTCTAACAATGCAATAAGATGCAGCAGTAGGTGTAAATATTGAAATTGTGGATATCAGATAGGCTACTGGGAATGTGAAGCGTGAGAACCCTCATAATAACCGGTCATCTAACAATCACTGGCCACAACTGTGGGATTTCTCTGCATAACAAATGCATGATTATGCAATGTCATATTTATAGGCAGATCAACATATGACCAACAGTTTTCCATAACACACTGAAAGTTCTTTAAATATAGAACAGCAACTAAAATAAAAATACATCTGCATAGTAAGCTTATAATGCCTCAGAAACACATGACAGAAAAGAGCAATACCCTCCTTGCATGATGTAAACAGATGATGAACCATTTACTTGGTTAAGAACTGAGGAAAGTTGGGGCATCCACAACAAGTTATACCTGCTAGAAGTGTGCCAACTTCAAGTTACTTTAACTGTCCCCAGGCCACTACTACTCTGTGTTGCAGTGGTCTTTACTAAATTAAAGTTGTAAGTAGCCACTGCATAAAATGAATATGCAAGAAAGCAGGATTGTTGACTTACCTGTAAAAATCAGTTTCTTTGAGTACAGGCAGTGCCTGAGTTACGAACATCCGAGTTGCACACAACTCGTATTTCCAAACTGAGGTCCCAGGCTGTTCTACTAGTTGTAATGCTACTGTGCTCGTAGTACTGTACCTCCTGTACATTACAGGACGTTGTTAGACGTGCAGACAAGGAGTGCCTGCCTCTTCTTCCAGGTCTGGTACTGTACATTACAGGAAGTTGTACAAACATCTGTAACGGGAGGACACAAACTAGCGTCCTCCCGTCACCCTAAGCTCAGTATACCGCTACAGCTCGCGGTATACTGAGACGCCGCAGCTGAAGCGGATCCCTACAATTATGTCTGGATCCGCCCAGCTGTGTGAGTGACAGCTAGTTCTGCCTATCTAGAGGCAGAGCCAGCTGTAACCGCCCCCTCTCCCGTCCGCCAGTCAGAGCTGGCGGATCGGGGAGGGGGGAATCCAACCCCTCCCCTGTCACGGCAGAGGGCTGTGACAGGATCGAGAGGTGAGCGAACCTATATGTTCGCTCACCTCCCTATCTACTGAGCCGACCTGTGACAGTCTCATTGTCACAGGGTCGGCTAGAACTATGAGGTGAGTGAAAAGCACTCACCTCATACTTCTCCTTTAAAAGTGCATTCAAGTACCCTATTAACAAAAATGTATCTTATTTGTGTATCACTCGGCTGTAGATCTTCAAATCATCTCTGAATTGGTGCGGACACTGTCCTTCCTTCTAGAGGGTGACTACTTTTGTTCCCCATGGTCCCTGTGTGTGTTGTAAAGTAGTCACCGCTCCAAGCTCACACCTGTGATGGACTACAATCTCAATACAATTTAGTAAACTAAATGTGAGAATTCAGCTGCACTTTAAGTATAACTTCTTAATAACTATACTAGATAATCAGGGAATGACCACTTTACTGCCAGTGCCAAACACAACAATGAGGCATAAAAAAAAAAAACATGCTATAAATATCCCAACTATGAATTACCTTCTCTGCACATACTTATACACATCACATGGGTTTAATTTTACACCAATATTTTAATATAATATTTGATGTGCAACACTTGTATTAGTAAGTGTCTCCCTATTTTAACAGTAAAATGGGTTAGAGCGACTTGGCACCATTTAAAGGATTTTAACATGAAAGAATAAACAAACGCACCAAATCAAAACCTGTGTAAAAAGCAATACTGATCCTGCGCAGGCAGCGCAAGCTTTGCATTCATGTCTAGCAAGATAAGAGAATGCCATACAAGCATTTTTGGTGTGAGGCAGTACTCTAAAACAAATGGCCTCAATCAAAAGGTCACCACAATAAGGGTTCATGTAGATAGACATTTCATGTCCTACATTGCCTTTTCCATTTAAAAGCCTCACTGCTCAAGCACATGCATTTAAAATATAAAATGCAGTATTTGTTAAGAGGACAAAGGTCGTTGATTCTTAAGGTGCCCATCGACTTTTTGTCCGATAATCGTATGTGTGCATTGCAGTGTCCGACCGACAATACTGTACAATCGTACAACTTTTGACGGTCAAGCATGTTTGAAAACTTTGCTAGATCTTACGATTGTCGTAAGGTTGCTAGCGTTTCCGTCCGTCAAAAGTCGTACGATGTACACTGCGCTTGCGCTAACGAAAATACGACAAATCAATTACCGCATTTCGTCCAGGTGCTTTTGGTTAATTACGGCTAAATGATTCTTGCGATCATCGGGGCAGGATGGGGCTGCCGTACGAAAATCGTACGACTATTCGATCATCGGACGAAAAGTTTCATCCGATAATCGTAAGGTGTATGGGCACCTTTAGACCACTAGGTTATGTAGTTACCGACAGGTGACTGGACACTGTCAAATCAGTCAAAGCTGCAGGACAGCCCTGGATATGAGCTCCCACTCCCAACCCGTCTTAGTGTCCAGACAGCTTGCGAATATCGGTGCGATGGCCGGGGCAGGATGGGGCCACCGTACGAAAATCGTACAACGGTTCGATCGGACAAAAATTTTCGTCCGATGATTGCAAGTGTATGGGCACCTTTAGTTGTGGAGTAAGCAGTAGAGTGGATCACAGAAAGTAGAGGGGATGGTCCCGTGTCTGGTGATGTAATCCAAGAAATGGATTTTACAGTTAAGACAAAAATCTTTTTTCCTGATTGTACATCACAGGACATAAGGAGTTAATTCTTAGACTACTGGGATAATCAAAATAAGTCTAATAGAGGGGTGGGCAAGACAAACAATGGTTAATTGACCCAAAGGACAGAAACCCTAACAGGGAACAGAGAACAATCCATGGCCGCCTGACGGACCATCCATGAAAAACTGGCATCTTCAGAAGCCTGAACATCCACCTGGTAGAATTTAACAAGTGTGCAGTGACGACTTGTAGATTTGGGATATCAAAGCCTGGTGCTAAAAAGCCCAAGAAGCATTAACACTTCTAATAGAATAAGCCATGACCAGAAAAGGAGGAACTTTCCCCTTCAGCTCATAGGACTGGAAGATATTCCAACCTATCCACCTAGCAACAGTGGAACATTAGGCAGGCAGTTCCATGGGCCAAATTAGCGTGTCAGCATACACCTGAAGCTAAAATACAACTTTTGGGTGAACTAATACTTTGGCCACTAAATCTAAAATGAAAAAGGTCATATTGTTTGCAACACATTTACAATTTAATGGACACAAAAATTCAGCTTCCCAATGGCATGGTTCCTAAACAATCATACATTCCAAGTCCAAGGTTGCTGGTAATCGCCCCCTTACCATCTCCCAACCACAGACTATATAGAAACCACAACAGATATCCAGTGATAAATTGCAATAGAATTACTCTGTTACCATGCATATTAGCACTGAATAGGAGTTCCGTTAAATTTTGACATTTAGGAAACTCCGATGTATATCCTACTGATTTATGGAAGACAGATTATGCAACAAGAAACAAAACAGCGGCAGACATTTTGTTTTCTATGGCATTTACTGGACAGTGTCTCTTAAAATACTGATCTTAACAATGTTACCTTCAGTTTAAGTGTTTTCAGTTCTAATAATATATCAAAAATCTTTTAAATATCGGTCCATGAATGTTATTAAATTCTCATTCACATAAACAGTTCAGGAAAATTATACAGTTTACGTATAGTGGCCATTAAAATCGCTTTGCCATAACCAATACCGCCCATTTTTTTCTTCCTCCAGTTTCCAAAAATCAGTGTCTTTGAGACTTGGAAGTTCAATACTCGACTGCCAATTCATAGATATCTAAAGCAGACCAATAGTCAAAGTAAGACCCAAACGATCCCTGACCGGCTTGCAACTTCAACATCCAAAAAGGTAGAAGCAGTCCTAAAATACTTGCTGCAGAACTCAGTTCGGCTTGATCACACCACATCCAGTCTACTGACCAATATCTCCTGAATAGGAGAATAGGAAGGTCAGTCTGGCTAACTCTCCCCTTCAGAAGGTGATGTGGTTATGGGAATTTAGAGCAACAGATAATGCAGAGAAGGCAAATACTTCAGGGCTTCTGATACCTTTTATTACCTTAAGTGAGCAAGGTGGGGCAGGGAAGCACATGAGACTTATTTTGATGATGGGTTTGTTTTAGGGGAAATCAAACACGTACAGATCGCAATTGCATCACAGGCAGTGGAAAAGTAAATGACTGATAGAATACGACATGAATAGGACAACATACAGCATTTGGTATGAATACTTTGTATGTGGGTGCATTAAATATTTGAATATGCAAATGACCTAGAAGGCAATAAACATTTTGTAAACAAATAAATATGAAATGTCCTGGATAAGAACAGATGAAGAGACAAAATCAGTCATACACAGTGCCAATCTCCTAAACAGCAAGTGCGACAAAGGACAAGGCTAAATCCACAGTGAAAACAACATTCAGTCCAGGCCACAACATGCCTTTCAGGATTCACAGTCCAAAAGCACAGAGTGGACAACACAAAAAGCAGCACAAAGATGTAATTGAGGAGTTCTGGTATCAGATGGTGAAGCTCAATCCCATTGCTCAGAACCCCAAATGTAGAAAAAGATACATGTTGTTGATACAAGTCTTTGATATGTTACAATAATAAGGCAGAATGTAGAAAATAAGAAAGGGAGATGTACAGGGATGGAAGTGTGAAAAGCAAATAGAAAATAAAATGATAGCATAATCCGATTCATTATGGAGAGTAAGGTAACAATACAGGAAATGTCCTTCGCAGCAGGGCCAGGAGATGCCTTTGGTTCACTAGTGGCGTTACCAGTCTATACGAGTCCAGTCTTTTGGTGAATGCACCTTAACCTGGAGTTTTACCCCTCATTTCCCACAAGTTCTTCTCAAGACAAATGCTTAACTAGATAAAGTTTCTCGCCATGCTCGCTGGTGAAAATTGGAGCCTTTTTGTAATGTTCTACCAGTTCCTCCATGGTGGTAAACTTGCGCTGACCGATGCAATACACATTGTCTTTCATCTGTACTTTGAAATGCTTGTTCTTGCCTTGAGCTTTCAGCGACACAGAGAAGTCATTTGGCTTGAAAGAAGAAAAAGGAAATATATTAGAATAGGAGCACGAACTGCATGAAATGGTTTCTTTTTATACTTCAATCATTTACAGCCAATACCAGGATATAAAACACAGCAAGATTGCGCTCACGTTTGTTGAGCTATCCTATTGATCAGTGAATCCATCATTCATATTACATGACCAACAGCGTGGCTTGGGAAGTGGCAGGACTAGAGATGTAACATTTCTGGAAATTTTGAAGCCATGGAGAAAAAAAACAACAACATTTCTTAATTTTTTCCCCCGGAAAAATATGGAAATTTTCAGGAAAAAAAATAAATCATTGTGGAGTATTTTTATAAATTGAAAGTAATTTTGCTACACTCAGACTTGCAAAAGATTTACTGGCGCTAGTATAAAGCTACAAATCACCACTTGTATTCAACAAACTAAAGCTGTCCATATACTGCTCAAATTTAGGCTTAACTCCACTGATTCCAACCCAATTCAACCTTAAAGCCTATTTCCACCTTACATAGTATCGGAGGTTGAATAAAGACACAGGTCCATCAAGTTCAACATGTGCGTGCGTGCACATGTGTGTATACGAGTCCCTGTATGGTCACTTTTGTGGAGGTATTAAAAAAACATATGCCAGCAATGTACACCAAGTGTACATGAAGCAGGCATAGGCAGTTGCTGCATATAAACACAGAAACTTGCGTTTTTGTTACCCTTCCTCCTCATATCCTCATGCAAGCGGCCGCCTCTGTGCTATGCAAGCAATCTGTGTGAATATCAATATAATCACAGGGAGCGGGGCAGCTATTTACAGCTTGCTTTACAGTCCGACCCCAGTATCTGTGTTTCCTGTGGAGACATTTTTGTATTTGTAGGATTCAAGCCCCCAAAAAAAGTTCACAAAAAGAAATGAAGAAAGCCTTCAATTCGAGTCATGAAAATGTGCACACATATACTGTACATCATCTCTGCACCTCTTCATTACCACAATACATGCAAATCACTTGTTGTACTAATACGGCCGGCAGCTTCCTAGAGCTGAGCGAGCATATTTAAATGTCCCGCCAGCCACCCGTGCACGTGAGCCGGAAACTGCCAACATTTTAAAATATAGAGCCGGCGGAACGCTTGTATAAGGTGAAGGTCCGTGTGTTGGTCTTGGATACCCCTGATGTCTCCCTAAAGAGGACCTGTCACACCCTCTTTGCCATCACATAGAGGGTTTTCTTAGCCCCCTATGCGATAGCAATAGAGTTAGGTAAAAAAAATAGGAAAAAAATAAAAAAGAAGTTGCAAAAGATTTTGAAAAAGGAAAAATCACATCCATGAAATTTTAATTCCCTTAAGTCCCCACCCATACATACACACATGCCAACATGAGTTGGGTGTGCATACGTGCGAAAGCGATGATTTCGCCCATTACGCTGCACATGTTACATACAGGTGAAACTCGATTAGAATATCGTGCAAAAGTTCATTTATTTCACTAATGCAAATGCTTGTGCACCTTTTTTCTTCCACACTTTTCCCTTCCACATAACTTTCTATTAATGTGCTTTGATACAGCACGTTGGGAACATCCAACTTCTTTTGCAATTACCCTTTGAGGCTTTCCCTCCTTATGGAGGGTGTCAATGATGGTTTTCTGCACAACTGTCAGGTCAGCAGTCTTTCCCATGATTGTGATTCCTACTGAACCAGACTGAGAGACCATTTAAAGGCTCAGGAACCCTTTGCAGGTGTTATGGCTTCATTAGCTGATTAGAGTGGGACACTTTGAGCCTAGAATATTGCACCTTTTCACAATATTCTAATTTTCTGAGATTGTGGATTTGGGGTTTTCATGAGCTGTAAGCCATAATCATCACAATTATGACAAATCACAGCTGGAACTATCTTGCTTTGCATGTAATGAGTCTATCTCATATATTAGTTTCACCTTTTAAGTTGCATTAGTGAAATCAATGAACTTTTGCACGATATGCTAATTATTCGAGTTTCTCCTGCATCTCTGCGAACATCGCAGAGAAAGCAATAATTCTAGGACCATCACCGATGACACTAAACTGATGAGCGGTAAAATCGTTGCCTATAGTCAATCTTGGGTTTGGTAGTTTTTCGCGATTTCTTAGGTGCGCGCAATTTTAAAGCTCGACATGTTTGGTGTCTATTTACCCGACGTGAACCAGTCTTTTATATTTTACCAAAAAATTGGGTAACAATAATTGTTTCCCAACATAATGGGGGGAAAAAAAACCTTTTCAAAATTTGCAGTAATTTTTCCATAATATAGTAAAAAACAAAAACCCCCAGTGATGAATAAATACCACCAAATAAAAGCTCTATCTGTCCCCAAAAAATTGTATAAAATTCATTTCAGTACAGCGTTGCATGACTGAATAAACGTCAGTCAAAGTACTGCAGCGCTGAATACTGAAAAATGGCCGGGACAGGAAGGGGGTGAAGACACCTGGTCTTCAAGCGGTTAAATCCTGCCCCTAGGCTTCAGTTTTGTAAGCCAACAGTACATAGGTCCAATAAAAAGAGGGGTGGGACCTGGATCCCTCAACAGACTTCAATCCCATTCATGTTAGCAGAGGATCATTGTAAATGTATTGTTGCAGGCACTCTATATGTACATGTACTATATACTACATATAGAGTGCACTGAAGCAGTGCCCCCAGTGGCAGAAATGCAGATTTCTTTTTCAGTTTGAGACCTGCATTGAGAAGTTCAGTGTTACTTGAATTGTATTCCAGGATTTGCTTGTCTTCAGCTGAGAGAATGTGCAATCATTTAAGACTTTATAACATTAAGACCTTAAAAAGGAGAACTATGAGGCGAGTGATTTTCACTCAACCTCATAGTTCTAGCCGGCGTGTGACAATGAAACTGTTACACGTCGGCTCAATAGATCGGGAAGTGAGCGAAGACATACCGTCGCTCTTCCACTTCTCGATCAGCTCCCTGCAGGTATTCCCCCCCTCCCTGCTCCGATCCTCCAGCGCCAACTGGAGGAACGAACGGGGGAGGGGGCAGGTACAGCTGGCTCGGCCTCTAGATAGGCAGAGCCAGCTGTCACTCACGCAGCTGGGTGGATCTCGACAGTAATGTCGGGATCCGTCCCGGCTGCAGCGGTCTCAGTATACCACAAGCTGTAGCTTGCGGTATACTGAGCTTTGTGTCACAGGAGGACGCTTGTATATGTCCTCCCGTGACCCTGAGGAGAACTATGGGGAAAAACACTTAACCCATAGCTCTCCTTTAATGAAAGATTTCTGAGGCTTTATGTTTAGTGTGAATACCATGTCACAGATATATTATATATCATTGTATAAGAACATATTCCACACTCCTTTTTCTATATTTCAATTTTTCCAGAAAAAAACCAAACAAAAAACGGCTTTGGGGGGAAAAAACTGAAATTTGTCTCCCAATGTTTCCGTTTTCCCCCCCAGCCCTTCCCATCTCTAGTTATGGCAAGTACAAAAACCTTACTTTCTTTTATCGAGTCACACAAATATAGTAACAGGGCCACCCATGGCTCACATTTTGGCCAGTGCATGAATCGACCATAATTTGAGCAGTGTATGTCTATCTAGGGAATTAATATATTCCTGTGTCCCTCAATTGACAAGAAAGAAATTACTTTTTTCTGCAGATAATCTACATATGTAATGACAGTGTAAACGGTACAAACATCCTAAGCTCACATAGCCAGGTGCACATATACAAGCTCAGAGACTATGCATTATGGCTTTGTTGCTACAAAAATCTTGTGGGGGATAAGTCTGTAGTAGGTGCCATGATGTCTGGCTACGGCTGCTTCTTTTCCTGCCATTGCTCTCTGTTATAGGCTATTTTTTATTTCATTTAGGGGAAATGCTGGTCTGACGGCTGCCGAGCAGAATAAACACACAAATGTGTGTCAAACATTGCACTGGACTGTGGTGTTATAACATTGTGACACCAGTTTTGTCATTATTAAAAATGAATTCTGTAAACTACTGTCACAAAGATGTATAAATATTCACCATTGTGACATACATTTAAAGTGACACTAAACTCAGGAGTTAAATCTTAAAAATGAATTCAAGTACCTTAAAAAGAGAACAATGAAGTAATCCTTTTTTCCCCATAGTTCTTCCTCAGGGTCAAGGGAGGACATATACAAACATCCTCCTGTTACCCAAAACTCAGGATATAGCAGGCTTTTGCCCGCTATATGCCGACAGCACCGCAGCCGGAACGGATCCTGACAATACTGTCGAGATCCACCCTGCTGGCTGGTTGACAGTGGGCTCTGCCTATCTAGAGGCAGAGCCAGCTATGCTTGCCCCCTTCCCCATCTGTCCCTCCAGTCAGCGCTGGAGGATCGGCGAGGGGAGGTGTCAGTCACAGCTCTCTGCAGGGAGATGATCGGGAAGTGAGCATCGGCATGCTTTTGCTCACTTCCCTATCAATAGAGCTGACCTGTGACAGTTTCAATGCTCTAACTTTGGGGACGAGTGTACTTCACTAACCTCATAGTTCTTATTTAAGTAATGACACAAATGTATCTTGTGTGTATCACTCAGCTGTAGATCCTCAAATCATCTCTGAATTCATGCTGACATTGTCCTTCCTTCCGGAGGGTGACTACTTTTGTTCCCTATGGTCCCTGTGTGTGTTGTAAAGTAGTCACTGCTCCAGGCTCAATCCTGTGATGAACTCCAATCTCATGTTTAGTTTACTAATTTGTATTGAGATTGTAGTCCATCACAGGAGTGAGCTTGGAGTGGTGACTACTTTATAACACACACAGGGACATGAGGAACAGAAGTAGCAACCCTCCAGAAGTAAGGACAGTGTCAGCACCAATTCAGAGATGATTGGAGGATCTACAGCCGAGTGATACACAAATAAGATACATGGTTGTTAATAGTTAAATCTTAAAAATGCATTCAAGTTCCTTTAACTCCTGACTTTGGTGTCACTTTAACACTGCAAAATGTGACCCAGATGCTAGTAGAAACACCCTGTATAAGAAAAGGAATACTGCTGCACTCTACAGCAGGCAGCGACTCCAATCTTCATTCTTTACTGTTGTGACACAGGAGCCAGCGGATGGCACCACAATAACACGAATATGAAAAATGGGGGACTTAGCCATCACTGGGACAGAAAATCACTGACAAAAGATATAGCCCTTACCCACGCAAATAAAAAAAAGTGTGCCCTGAGAAGAGGTGAGGGGACATTTCTTCAGCACTGACACAGATAATAAATCCTGGCACGGGCTCTTCTAAACCTTCCCTGCTCTTTCCAAAATACTAAATGCTTGAACTGGGCTTTAATTTAAAAAAAAAAAAAGGAGAATGCAATGCAGGAGGATATTCTTGCAGGATTTGAGCGCCCAGGTCTCCCGGCATATAGTGCTGAGGCACAAGGACATCAGCACTGCCTTCTGCAGCTGGGTTCCCAGGGAAGTATTTTTTTTTTTTAAATGCTGCATTTTAGCCCACTCCTAATACAGTCAACTCTCAGTTATCCGGTATTCAACTAACCAGAACTCTCATCTAAACATTTGTCTTAAGTGTGTCTATTTGCCTTAAATTTGCTTTTGATTACTGCATTTCAATATTAATATGAAGTCAATACAGAGTTTATGTTATGGTATAGTATGGAATATGGCATTAGTCAGACCTATTTTTAATACTGACTCTCAAGCAACCAGAAACTATATTTATCTGGAACCTACCTATCCCCTTGGATGCCAGAAAACGGGGAGTTTACTGTATACCTTTTCTTATACAGATGCTCTGAGGTTGGCAAGGAACCTCACCTCATGCAGCAGTTTGAGCGGCAAGCCTCACTCATTTTTTCCCCCCCGCACATTTTTGACAAGTTGTGCCTGGCACATTTGGGGTGCCTTTATCAATGGAACATGCATATTCCTCAAATTGCAGGAACACCCATCAATGTGCATGCTTTTGCATGCATTCGGGGTATAATTTGCAGACAGAAAATGGTTATAGTTCTAAAAAAATTAAAACATTCTTGCGAATGTTATTAAAGAACTATGAGGCGAGTGCTTTTCACTCACCTCATAGTTCTAGCCGACCTGTGACAATGAGGCTGTCACAGGTCGGCTCAGTAGAACGGGAGGTGAGCGAACACATACCGGCGTTCGCTCACCTCTCGATCCTGTCACGGCTCTCTGCGGTGACAGGGGAGGGGCTGGATTCCCCTCTCCCCGATCCCCCAGCGCCTACTGGCGGAACGGACGGGGGAGGGGGCGGGTAAAGCTGGCTCTGCCTCTAGATAGGCAGAGCCAGCTGTCACTCACGCAGCTGGGCGGATCCCGGCACAATTGTCGGGATCCGCTTCAGCTGCGGCGTCTCAGTATATCGCAAGCTGTAGCTAGTGTCCTCCCGTTACCCTAAGTAGAACTATGGGGAAAAGCCCTGACCCCATAGTTCTCCTTTAATTCAGTGATTAGAAAAGAAATCCATAAAGAATGCGGAAGCCAGTGAGTAAGTCTGCCCAAAGCCACCTTATAGTCTGGTAACACGGGCTCTTAGTTATATGAAAAAGATTTTAAATTGAGGCTTTAGATGAAGTCCTTTTGAAGCTTACAGGATACTCGGGCTCCTGAAGTGTTGTCAAGCTCTAAAGTGATTGAGCGTTATCGGCAGATTAATAGCACTTACCGAAGATTCACTATCTCTGATTAGGAAGTCCCCCTCGTTGCCTCGTTCATTGAGCGCCATTTCTGCCTGATGCCGTGTAACTTTTCCATAATACCACGGATGGCCAGCAAAGCGTCCAGAGACGGAAGGCCCTATGTAATCACAGCGGGGTGGCAATGGCTCATAACCCGAGCTGGGCTGTAAGTTCTGCATTATAGTGACGTAGTTCTTTGGTACAAGACCCACCAGGCCATTGCTCTTCCGGCATTTCCACCATTCGGGATCATTCTCTGGCTTCTCAATCACATCCATCATTTCACCTTTCTCAAAATTAAGCTCCTCCTCATTAGATGAGCTAAAAGGATACAAAGCCTGGACCACATGGAGCGAGCGGCCATTGTTGAGGTTGTTGACAACTGCTGCCAATTTTTCAGACAAAGTTCCTACTTGGTCTCCAGAGGGGCTATCATTCTCCTCAGTCACGTAATTTGACGGGAACCAGCCTACACGTCCATTGTAACTGCCCCGCCACCAACCGTCACTGCACTTTTCCATTACTATCACCTTTGTTCCTTTCACCAAAGATAACTCATCCTCTCTTTCAGCTGCGTATGTGAACTTAACATAGGCTGGCATGTTAAGGTCGTACAGACGTTCTGTATCCGATAAACTTTCATCTGCTGTGGAAGACGAATCGGGCATGTTTGTTTTCCGCTTTACTTTTCCAATACCTGGAAATAAAGACACAAATATTAAGAACATTTCTGAACCAAAGGCTCTTAAATATTATGTAAAGCCCTAACTTATTTTCATCTTGCATAAAGAAGGGCCATATCTAGAATTCCTCCTCTCATTTTGTGTTCCAGCGATAGTGGTCAGCAGGTCAAATAGAGAAGGATAATTGACTTAAGATAACCAACTATCCTCTAGAATTGTGCATCGCAGTTATACAATTATTTTAATACCAGAAAATTAAACTGACTACCCGACTCAAGTATGTTAGATATAAGTGACAGTCCCTGGGCAACAGTAACATGGGCAACATATCTGCACAATCATGACAATCAGGATAACAAACCACATCAAATATACATAGTGTCAGCTGTATGATACCTGCTCCTGACTGATGTGGTCAATGAATGTCCAGTCATCTATATGTGTATGTATATGAAGGGCAATAGAAAAATGTCACCAGCACACCATAAGTTGAAAAAGCAAAATATTTTATTGCCAATAGCTGTATTGCCAATGAGATACAGCTATTGGCAATAAAATATTTTGCTTTTTCAACTTATGGTGTGCTGGTGACATTTTTCTATTGTTCATGTGTGGCGGCGCCATCCGCAGTCATTTCGAGCACCCATCCTCATCAAGTAAGGAGTGCGGTATGGTTCCGGTTTCTGTATATGAAGGGCAGCGCAAACATGATGCTCCAGCCTTGTATTATCCTGCATGTTTGCGGTCTACCAGGAACAAATGTTTTACCATTGTTTTCTGCAATTGTTGTGGTTTCACCGATTCTGCCACAAGGAGGGTACAAATGAAAGTGTCTTTAAATCTCCCAAAACATTAGGAGGTTAATTTATCAAAACTGGATCAGGCAAAATCTGGAGCAGTTGTGCATGGCAACCAATCGGCGTCTCAATTTCATTTTCAAATCTTAACTGAACTGAAGAGAGAAGTTAAGTCAACCAAAAACCATTCAGATTTTGTCAGCTGCAGTTTTGATAAATTCCGCCCACAGTATATTTTCCAGAAAGCAGAGACCCTGTGGAATTAAAATGGCAGTTGCAATTTATGTCACACAATATTTGTGTTACTGTTTATCAAATGAATATTTTCAGTTCTCAATTCACACTTCATTATATTGCTATCACATAGGGGCAAACAAGCTCTCTATGTAATAGCACACATACAGTGACAGGTTCTCTTTATGGCGACATCTGGGTCAATAAGACTCCTAATGTCACCCAGGGACCCCCAAAGAAGCTGATCAGATATAAAACTCAAGTTTTAAGTAAAATATAAAAGTTAAGGTTGTGTTGAATATATAACAAATTTGTTACGCCATAGTGTCCAAAGACATGCTGGTTAATTGGCTCCTGTCTAAAAGGTGGCCC
>NW_017308103.1:178091-190019 GCF_000935625.1 Nanorana parkeri | reverse complement strand
AATGTAGCTTCATATTATTTTGCATTGCTGTTAGATGTATTGTTGGGATTTGCAGTCCTCTATAGCTGATGCTATTATTCTGCGCTGCTCAATAATGTATTGCTGGGATATATATAGTCTTCTATAGTTGGTGGTATTCTGTATTGCTATGTGTAGTGTTCTTGTAGGGTCCCATAAATGTACTCCGCATGTGGCTATGTTGTCTTGTCTGACAGTCTACAGTCTTGAGTTATACTGGAACTTAAAGATTGAAGGTGAACCTCTTTCCCATTGTGAACCACCAACAACTTTAGTCCTACCTTCCTGTTTGGTCCTTGACCGGACTTTACCCGCTACCTATTCTGCATTGCTGTACTACTGGGATGTATAGTCTTCTATAGTTGGTGGTATTCTGTATTGCTGTATATTGTATTGTTGGTATTTGTAGTCCTCTATAGATGGTAATATTCTGCATTGCTGTACTACTGGGATGTATAGTCTTCTATAGTTGGTGGTATTCTGCATTGCTGTATATTGTATTGCTGGGATTTGTAGTCCTCTATGGTTTGTGGTATTCTGCATTGCTGTGTAATGTATTGCTGAGATTAGTTCCTTTACAAGTTGCAGCTACTGGAACTTAAAGATTGAAGGTGAACCTCTTTCCCATTGTGAACCACCAACAACTTTAGTCCTACCTTCCTGTTTGGTCCTTGACCGGACTTTACCCGCTACCTCACAGTGGCCAGCAATTGCATGATGCTCTAGGGCAGTGGTGGCGAACCTAGGGCACGCGGGGCCCCCTCTGCTGGCACGGGAGTCCAGGTTCAGGAACCCCAAATGGAAATGGATCCGACTGACCCGGATCGCCTCGGTATGCGATCCGGGCTGGTCGCAATCAGGCAGCATAAACCTCTTGTATTGTATTTTTCTTCTAAGATTTAAGCACATAATTAGTTCAGATAGTCGTATAAAGTGTTTTCTGAAAGAAATCATCCGTATTCAGGTCTAATTGCAGGGTTGGCACTTTGAGACACATATGTTGGTTTAGTGATCCAGTTTGGGCACTCTGGCTCAAAAAGGTTTGCCATCACTGCTCTAGGGCAACCTTGCTCTTAAAAGCCAGCTTACACTTACTGCACTTAGCTCCGAAGCACCGTACGTCTCACTCACTAGTTTGGATGTGATACTGCCACTGTGATTTCCCTTTTCCATGGTGTATTTGTTTGTCTATATACTGCCTCCAGACCCGTTTTTTGTACTCTTACAAAACTCAGGATTCTTTTTCTATTTGCGGGCTGGCTAGGCCAAATCTAGGTCTACTATTTGAAGGAGATGTATAATAGATAACATATGTCTGTTGTGAACCTATGCGTTTTGTGTGATTATCTGTATTATGAAAACTCTAAAATAAAGAATAAAAAAAAAAAAAAAGAGCCCAAAGACCATACGATTATTGCTTGAAAAACGAATGCGATTGGGTTTTCATACGATAATCTGCCAGTTGATGGGAAGTCAATGATCACAATTACTGTACAACTGGCTGAATTCCGTCAATCGGGTAGGCTGGAAAACTTTTATCGAACGGAACGAAAAATCGATGGATTAGTGGCGTTTCTATACGGAAAAAAAAAAAATCACAACAAGAACACTGCACATGCGCAAACGAAAATCCGTTCCGTCAATCGACTAAATTCATATTAAAGTCTTGCTAACTAGCGATAATTGAAAGCAACATTGGTCTGTGCATGACGGGCTATCTGAGTTTAAAATCGAAAGAGGGTTCTTGGCAGCAACGAAGATTTCCG
Organism: Nanorana parkeri; assembly: GCF_000935625.1. Taxonomy (NCBI): domain Eukaryota; kingdom Metazoa; phylum Chordata; class Amphibia; order Anura; family Dicroglossidae; genus Nanorana; species Nanorana parkeri. The sequence continues at coordinate 188,235 of NW_017308103.1, read as the reverse complement.
ATTAAAAATGTAAGGTGTATGGACAGCTTAAATTGGTCCTCATACGTATGCTTGTAAAATAGGGACTTTAGGTTATAAGCTCCTTGAGGGCAGGTACTGATGTGAATGTACACCATGTAAAATGCTGCGTAAATTGTTAGCGCCATATAAATATCTGTAAAAAATAGTGTGCGCCTGTGACACTGAAAAGAAACTACAGTACCCAAAATTGTCCATAGGTGGGGCTTTAAAAGCCTTTACAGCTCATGAGTTTAGGCCCCATTCACATTCATTTTTCAATGGAGGTCAACGCAAGGCAACCCCAAAATGAATGGGTGTGAATGGGACCAGATCATACCACTTCGTTCCATTGCAGTGCACTGAAGCATTGAAGTAGAGCATTTTTTCAGCGCAACATAACAGAATAAGTCAAAAACTGGGAAAAAATGCAAAACAACGGGAACGGGAAAAAAAAAAAATACAGACGTTTGTCCAATCAGGACAGGTAATTAAAACAAAGGTTTGCAAGAAAAAAAAAAAATGGCCATGCAACTGAAAGAAAGTTGAAATCGCAAGAAAACGGACCTCGATTGATTTACATTTTAGGTCCAATTTTGGTGTGAACGAGGGCTTTTTTTTAAAACAATGCTTTTTATTATTTTATCAAGTTAGCAAAACGTTACAAACATTTCCCACACAGAGGGAAAAACCCGGGTAACATACCCAGTGACATAAAAAAAAAAAACCACAACAAAAGAAACCAAAGAAAAAAAGAACAGTCTTAATTAGTTCACAGTCTCAGTACACAGATGCATTACAATCTCAATACATGCATAGTAAATGCAGGGCATCACATCATTATACAATGAATATGGGGCGCCATTAGAGGAACCTGGACCTCCTGGTCCTATACTAGGGCACGAAGTACCATTATGCAGGATCCGTTGTTGTAGCAGTAGAGGAGAGCCATGGTCTCCAGATATGTTCAAAACGGTCTGGGCTACCCCTCTGCGCATAGGTAAGCTTATACAGCGGTAGTGACTGATTGACCAGTTTTTTCCAGCAACCCAGGGAGGGGGGCGCGGGCCCGGCACATACCAAAAGGATGGCCTTCTTAGCGTAGAACAAAAGTATCCGGATGAGGGTCTGGGCACTAGCATCCAACATCAGTTTACCGAAAAGACCCAATAAACAGAAAGTGGGATTGCATATATTGGGGAAACCCAAGCCAGTCTCCATAAAAGCGGTGATCTCTGACCAGTACGAACGGATATGTGGACAAGACCAAAAGGAGTGGAAAAAAATCTGCCCTTTGACCGCAGCGCTTAAAGCACCGCGGGGTGGGGCGGAGACCTAATGTATGTAGAAGGGATGGAGTATAATAGACCTGATAAAAAAAGTTTCACTTGTAAAATGCTATCTCTAGAAGCGATTACAGAAGACATGTATGTGTTTTAAAAATCACTCCAATCGTCCCCATCTAGGTCTGGGAGAAGGGCCTGCCATTTTGCTTTGCGTTTTTTAAACCTGGACGACCTAGTTGCCATAAGTTCGGCATAATAAGTCGATGCCAGTTTAATGGAAGTATCTCTACGTAGCATCACTTCCAGTGGAGACTGCATTGGGAGAAACGAAGTCGACCCAAATTGGGCGCGAACTGCATGTGATAATTCAAGGTATGCTAAGAGAGCAGCAGGAGGGAGCTGTAGCTCTTCCCTGAGTTGTGGAAAGGTAAGCATCTCTCCGTTCCTAAATATATGAGAGGGATTTAACGCCCTTCGAGGAACAGAAGGCAGCCGATGGGAGGCGCTGCAGTTCCGGGAAGGAAGGATGCCCCATAGAGGCGAGTGTGGAGAGTGGGACCAAGCTTCCACAGACAGCCATCTAATGATATATTTCAGGATACGAAGAGTCACGTAAATACGGGAACCAGACTCCTCTGTAGATGACATTTTGGAGGTATTCAAAAGAGGTGAGTATGGTCGCCTCCGTTGCCGTGCAGGTGTTGCCCACCTGGGGGAGAAGCCAATCATGGATCACAACCAACTGGGTGGCCAAATAGTACACATGAAAATTAGGGAAGGCCAAACCTGCCTGGGAACGCGGAAGCTGCAACACCTCCAGGGCCACACGAGGAGTACAGCCCTGCCACAAAAATGTTGTACAGAGGTAGTCTATTTACGTAAATATTTCAGTGGGATGCAACATGGAGAAGACGTCATAACATATAACAGTTTAGGTAAAAAGATCATCTTAATAATATTGACTCTTCCTAGAAGGTCTAAGGGTAAGTCCTTCCATTGGTTCAGTTTCAGTTGAAGGGACTCAATCACTGGCATTAAATTATTTTTAAGATATGAGGAGAGCGGGAGCTGTATCTTAACACCCAAATAGTTAAATTAGTGAACCACTGCTAGGGAAGATGTGGGATGGACATGCCTCAACGTGTTATCATCCAAGGGGCACACAGACTTGCTCCAATTAACTTTAAAGCCTGAGTAGCTCCCAAATATTTCTAACAATTGAAGCAAGTGAGCCAAGGAGTCATTGGGATCAGACAAGTAAATCAGAGTGTCATCCTCATATAGTGAAACCCGTTCCTCCAGGCCACGTACCTTCAGGCCACATATTGACTCAGAATCCCTTATCATGGCCGCCAATGGCTCAATGGCTAAAGCAAAGAGGATGGGTGAAAGAGGACAACCCTGTCTAGTCCCCCTAGATATTTTAAAGGGAGAGGGAATATCCTTATTGACCCTTAACCTAGCAAGTGGGGAGTTGTAGAGAATCCTAACCCAATGTATTATACGAGGACCAAACCCAAAGAGGTGTAGCGTCTTCAACAAATAAGGCCATTCTACACTGTCAAATGCCTTATGCGTATCCAGAGATATCAAGGCCCTACCCTCCACTGTGTGATGGAAGGATTGTAAATAATCTACGAATATTCATTCTGGCTGAGCGTCCCGGCATAAAACCCGCCTGATCACTGTTGATCAAAGACAAGATATGCCTATTAATACGCATTGCCAGTATTTTTTATAGAATCTTGGCATCAACATTGATCAGGGAGATAGGCCGATACGAGTCACATTTAGTGGGGTCCTTACCGGGCTTCAAAATCAGAATTATAAGAGCCTCACGCATTTACGGGGGGAGAATGCCCTCTTCAAGAAAAAACCTCCAGAAGGTGCGGACCCAACTCCGGTCTATAAACAAGAGTACCACTCTATCGGAAGCCCATCAAGGCACGGGGTTTTCTTGGTAGGGAATTGGGAAAGCGCTGTTTCTATGTCCTCAATAGTGAGGGGGGAGTCTAGCTAAGGGGCATTGAAGTAGGGTTATATTCAGGTCTCATAAAATATGCAAGAAGTCTACCCGCCTTGATGCCAAATTCAAATACTTTCTGCTGGTTACACGTTCTTTTTTTGTACCCTCCAAGAGGATCAAGTCATTCCCCCGTTTTTTTGTCCATCCAGGCCCTATAGGCTTCAGTGGAGGGGTCCAGAAACATAGGCAGCTTCTGCGCCACACACAGCCTGCTCAAGGGATTCTGCTTTAAGTCTGAGGGCAGCACCCGCAGCGGCCATAAAAGACCCCCTGAGTGTAGGTTTAAAGGCTTCCCATTTAAGGGAAGAAGAAGGCACAGAGGCGTTATCTTCCCAGTAATGGCCTATAGTCTGTGTGCAGGCATCTGCTACCAATGTCTCAGACAACCAGGCTGAATTCATCCTCCATACTCGCATGGAAAAGGAATTGCCCCAGCAGAGTTCAAGTGACAAGGGAGCATGATCTGAAATACCTCTTGGAAGGTAGCCTATAGCATGTTACTAAGGAAGTACAGTAGGAGTACCAAACGCCAAGTCTATTCTAGAGAGAGTCCTGTGTGTAGCAGAATGATATGAGTGGACACTGGAATCCGGATACTTCCATTGCCAGAGATCAATAAGCCCAAAGCTATTAATTCAAGTAGAGAAACCAGGATATGGGCGACCCGTGCCTCCCATTCTATCCTCCGCCAGGTTAGGGACAGAGTTATACCCTAATCAGAACAAAGCCAACTCGGCAGGGGCGCAACCAGTCTGATCAGGACCCGTACTAAATAACCCAGGTCCTCACCAGAAGGGTGCAAAATAGTCGCTCACTCCCTGTGAGGAGAAATAAAAGGACAACCAAATGGAGGGACAGAGTTCGTCCACATAAAACTGTGAGAAATCCAGTAAGCCATATACATTAGTAACAAAAGCAGGACATGCAATTAAGGCAATCTGCAGGGCGCACAGTGCAGAACCTGGTAAGTTATACTCACTGTTCAGCGATCATCATTGCGGCAGCGTCTGCGTTGAGGGATACCTTTACCATCCAGCCAGTTGGACACTTCAATAGGAGTAGAGAAAAAGTGATTTGTACCACCAGACGCCACTCGCAGTTTAGCAGGATACATCATGGCGTAGGAAACACCTTCCTGACGGAGGCGTTTTTTAATTCCCAGGAATGATGACCTCTGGCGCTGCACTTCCGCAGAAAAATCAGGAAAGATGAAAACCCGGCCGCCATTGTAGAAAAGTTCCCCAGCAGCACGAGAGGCCCGAAGCACTGCGACCTTAAGGCTGGGTTCACACCTGGGCGTATTGAATATGCGTGTTTTTACCGCGATTCGCGGTAAAAAAAACACGCGACAAATGCCTGTTTCGAGGGCTACTTGGCTGTATCCCAATGGAAACGCGAGACCAAAACGCCCCAAAGAAGTACATGTACTTCTTTGGGCGTAGGCCGTTTTGTATCGCGTTCGGACGGGCGGAAATACGGCAAGGTGTGAACCAGACCCATTGAATACAATGGGATTTAGATGTTAGAGCGTTTTGAAGAGCGTTCGTCGAACGCGCTACAAAACGTTCAGGTGTGAACCAGGCCTTACTCTAAAGCTGAGAAGCTTAGCAATCAGTGGTCTGGGCGATGATCCAGGAGGGGGTGCAGAAGGAGGAGTGCGGTGCGCTCTCTCAATAGCAAACGCAGCAGACGGAGCAAAATCAGGAAAAACTTCACGGAGCCAATATTGCAGGAACAATTCAGGAGTAGAACCTTCCGATTTTTCAGGGAATCCCACAAAATGGAGGTTATTGCGTCTAGAGCGATTCTCCAGATCATCCAACTTAGCTTTGCAAGCTGTAAGCTCCTTTTGCAGCACAGAGGTATCTCTAGTAAGTGGAGAGACAGTGTTCTCTAAGACGGGAATTCTGACCTCTGTTTCGGTAACCCTTACCCGCAGGCCCTGTGCTTTAGAAATGAGAGATCAACATGTACCCCTTCAATTTGTGAAGCAATGGTCGTTTTACAGCCTTGGATTGCCTCCATTAGTTGTAAAAGAGTAGGCTCGGCAGTGTCGGTCGCAGCTGCGGGCGGGACCCCATCCCCATGGCGGGATTGTCTGAAGGAGAGGGAGCAGAGCAGGCCCGGGGGTGTTTGGGGGGGTGTGCGAGCCATGCACCACAGTTCCCTGATGTGGAGCCATCCCTGACCCCTTCTGTGTTCCCTGCTTACTTGATTCAGTGCGACTAGGGACCGGAGGCTTCGACCGCCATCTTGGAACCTCTGGAATCTTGCCAGCCTCTCCGTCTGGGATGGATCGGAGGCGCTGGGAGGCAAAAACGGCTGGGAGTGAGCGATCAGGATGGCTGTAGGAGAATCGTGGGACCGGAGCAGCGGAATTAGCGTCCGTCCATGTCGGCAGTCAGGCCAGGCCCCCCCGTGAACGAGCGATATTAATGAACACTAGATGACAGCCCCGGAATTACTGCTGTCACTCCAGAATGCAGAATATGTATGGTGCAATTGTAGCTTTGTACTTGTGTTTGTCTATGGGTGCACGTGAGGCCTTTATTTATTTATATATATATAACAACAGAAATGTTTTAAATTTGTTTTTACTAAAAAAAATAAAAAAATGTTTTAACTTATTTATTCCTTAAGTTTATTGCTATTGAAAGGAGGCTGATATTAAACAGCACAGTGCAGGTGACAGGTTCTCTTTAGTGAGACATCAAGGCACTAATCTCTTCTGCTAGGAAACCGGCACCAATACTGTAAAGAATCTAACTGGGAGATTGCTCACATGCAGGTGTTGCCACGGGCAAAGTACTACAGAGAAAGGGCCGATATATCATTGATGTAGTTGACCGATAAGTGCAGAAAAAAAAAAAACTTGTCTCGTCAGTCCACAACATGGCTGTAGAAATGAGCACATTTCTGGCTGACTATTTTTTTGTAGTTACAGTTTCTTCAATGGGATAAAATGCTGGGGAATGTGTATGTATAGAAGAGATGTACTGTATGTTTGTTTTTTTGCCTTGCCCTTGACATACTTTGAAGGCCTGATGAATAGGCAACAAAATGCTAGGCCTCTACCTGTGAACTCTTTGCCAGCTCTGATGCAATCCTACCAAAGAGCCATTAATCCTGCCACTCCCTGACTTGTGATGACAGGACTCTTGGCAGTGTTCTTACAACTGATAATCACACACTAGAGATCGTGCCTCTGTGTCTTAATGACGCCGGATGCATTTCAGCTGTTTAACATTTGGTTGCTGGAATTATTTCAAACATTCCTTCCTGAGACTTTAAAGTCTTTTTCCTGTTGTGCACAGCGGCATCCTGCTAAAATCTTCATACAAAACACCTTCTAAGAGGCACAGTCTTATTCTAGATGAGCCATTTAACATTCACTTCTGTATTACATGTACAGCCTATAGGAGAAAGTAATATCTGGTGCAGTTTCCAAGTAAGCATGCTACATCCCCAATTGTGACGTAAAGCTAACTGCATTACACCCCCACTTACTGGCCTCCCACTCTCCTCTCTAAAGACTCCCCATCCCTATTGTTTTTTTAAACGCCTATATACATACCTTGAGTCCTGCAGTCTTCTGCCCAATTCTGTGACATGTGGTGCTTACATAACATGGAAGCACCTGCCTGTCCAGGGGTAATGTGATGACTTACCTTCAGGGGTGCTTGTCCATGACAGCCTAAGCTCACAAGAACATGGTCAGAATTCAATCTGGAAGAGGACTATTGCCGCATTTACGGACTGGCGAGTCTGTGGGGGGCAGTGCTGGTAAGGTGGTGAGTATAGCAGTGAAAGAAAGCCTTTATATTTTTTAGGGATGCAGTACTCACACATGAAAATGCCTCGATACTAAGCGCAGATACCGGCACTTTAAATTTTCTTAATGGATTTGGCTGCAGTAAGGTCCAGGGCTTGCTGGGGACCTTACGGCAGCGGATTACACCGCCGGTCCGGCCGCAGATCTCCCTCTGGCACAGGCCTGGTTAAACCCCGCACAGCTGCATATTTTATTGCTCCTTATCAAGGCAATCGTGTGAACAGGCCCTTAAAGCAACTCGGTCACCACAGAGCCACCCTGTAAAAGAACCTACTGAATACAAGTCTTTCCATTGGGCAGTTCCAGGAATCAATGCTATCTGACACTTCCTCCTGATGGGAAGGTAAGCATTAGGGATACACCGATACCCTGCACCAAACCCTGGTGAGATCCCGCATCTGCCCTGGTGAGATCCTGTACGCAGCCCTGGTGAACAACAGAGTATGTAGCTTCATATTATTCTGCACTGCTATATAATGTATTGCTGTATAATGCTATATAATGTATGGCTGGAATTTGTAGTCCTCTATAGCTGGTGATACTCTGCATTGCTGTATAGTGTATGCCAGGGATTTGTAGTCCTCTACAGCTGGTGGTATTCTGCACAGCTGTATAATGTATTGCTGGGATTTGTAGTCTCTCTACAGCCTGGAGCCAGTGACAGAACTACCAGAGGCTTAGCGGTTGCAGCTCTGTTTTCACCTCCTTCATTGCCATGGCATATTGCATAAGTCACTGGCCATCTTAAACAGAGAAAAATCATGACATATAGAATATGTCCTTGGCAGTCAAAGAAGAGCTAGGGCCTATAAAGAAATTATGAAGGACAAAAGAAAAAAACACCTTTAAAGCAAACATCAAATGCCACTGAAATGTTTGTACTCCAGGCTCCTAACCAATAGAAAACAGAATCCACTTGGTCAACAGAACACAGCGCCCTGAAACTCTCATATATATGCAAATAGTGACTCAGATCTCCTCCCTGTCTATGGCCTTCCCCACACCTCCTGGAAGTCAATACTGGCCTGTGTGCCTGCTCATCACAAGTGCAGACCAATAGTGAAGTCCAGGAAAGTTTAATGTCACTGGACCAAAACACGACTTTGGGATCTGAAACTGCTATTGGCATAATAGAGTGGCCACGTTTTCGAGCTGCTGAGGCTGCAAGCGGTGTATAAGCAAGCAGGTCTAGCTAAGATAATCCAGTGTCACCAATAGGTTCTGCACCAGAGTGTGGATGGCCAGGGTGAGTCTGAAGAAGTTACGCAGTGGCCCACTGAAATTCAATGATTTCTCCATCTGCTGACTGGATTGGACAAATGATCATTTTACAGCTACAGATTGCCTATAAGACAGTAATGACTAACCACTGTTCTCCCATATTCTGCTGCCTAGACTTTTTATTCTTATCTACACGTCAACTAAATTCTAGGTGTCCAGATGTAAAAATACTGTTGCACTTGGGAAGCACTAGAACATTTCTCAGCACATACACAAAAATTACTTCATGCCATAGCTTCATCTGAGTTCCTCATTAGGAACAAGGCTCAGTAAAGATTGGATTATGGGAACTCTTTACTCCATCTGTGCCGTGGGCTCAACTGACATGTGACCTCAACCACTGATCTCCAAAGGATTAAAAGGGTACAACTTTCTCATGTCCTCTTGACAGTGAGCTGACACTGGGGTAAGCAGACTCTTTAGAAAGCCACAGGGACAATTTAGAGGATTAAAACTTTCTATAACAGGAAAGATTTAAGGAAGCTATCAGAGGTTTACATTATAATTATGTTTATAACCACAGACCCACCTGAAAAAATTAAGAACCATCAGAGGTGTACATCACAATGTTTATAACCACTTAAGAAATGCACAACAAATGCCACATGCCTTTAGCATTAGGCAGTTGCCAAACGAGTCAAAAATATAACTGCCAACAAAAAAATAATTCAGGAGCAAACACATGGTCATTAAGGGGCTGAAGAAATAGAAAAACGAGCTATTCCAATAACCAGAGTACAAAGCGAATCAACAAAGAGACTCAGATTTCTGTATCACATGCAACCAGATTTGCTGGTACCCCCATATCAGAGGGCTTTATATTCTTGAACAGGGCTGGATGCTCAATTTCCCCAGTGTTACCCTTTTGAATTTATATATATATATATATATCTACACATCAATTAAATATATATATTACACACATATACATGCATACACAGGGCTTGAAAAATATTAGGGTGTCTCACCAGTCAAAAATGTCACCACTCAGCATGACCGGACTATAGTCTTGCAATTTATTTTAACATTTTTTGGGACAGATAGAGCTTTCTTTTGGTGGTATATTCACAACCCGGGGGGAAGGGGGGGGTATTTTTTACTATATAACAAAAAAAGTACTGTAAACTTTAAAAAAAAAAAAGTTTCCCTACGTTATGTTATAAAACAGGGGCAGCCAAACTCCGGCCCTCCAGCTGTGGTGGAACTACAAGTCCCACGAAGCATTGCTAGACTCTGACAGCCACAGACATGACTCCCAGAGACAGAGGCATGGTGGGATTTGTAGTGACATCACAGCTGGAGGGCCAGAGTTTGACTACCCCTGTTATAAAAGATCTATTCTTACCCATATTTTTGGTAAAACACAAAAGTCGGGGTCATGTGTAAATAGACACCAAACATATCAAGCCTTAAAATTGCGTGCGCCCGCAAAAAACGACCACACTGAAAATTGGCCATAGGCGACGCATAAAGCGCTTTTACCGCTCATCAGTTTAGTGTGATCAGTAATTAATGGCCCTAAAATGATTTCCTTAACTCCATTAGCAGTGATATGTAACAACATGTGCGGCACAATAGGCGCAATCGTTGTTTTCACACATATGTGTATGTGGGGGGCCGAGGACTTAAAACATTTTTTTTTTTAATGCTGCTTTATTTTTTTTGTATGATTCTTTCATTTTTGTATTTTTTACACAACTTTATTGCTATCACATGGGGGGG
>NW_017308103.1:176526-178051 GCF_000935625.1 Nanorana parkeri | reverse complement strand
GGTGCACGCTGCTCCATAGACTTACCTTGTATCTCTCCTAGTCTCCCGGCCGAACATCTGAACTGCGCATGCGCCCGCCCCAAGATCCATTGCGGCCGCCCGAGACTTTCAAATGTTCGGATGGGAGCGCACGGCGAAGACACAGGTAAGTTTAAACCTGTTTCAAAAGGTTTTTTTTTTTTTTAAAGCTTTTGCATATATCTGCTTGCTTGCTAGCAGTAGATATATGCAAAAAAACATGAGGGTTTAATGATCCTTTAATAAGTAATAAAGTCCCTGGTTCAGCAAGACAGAAAGGTGAGGGGGAGGGTGCAGCGCTATTGCTGATCTTCTGAAATGCTACCTGCTAGGCTGTTCTCACTCACTGCTTTCAGTTATTTCTAGGTCACTGACCTTGAACAGGTATGCAGACCAGGAAAGTTAGAGTAAACTCATCTGCGTACTTGCTCTGGGCTATAGAACCAAAGTATTTAAGCCAGAGGATCAGCATTTCAGCTTGCATTTGCAGAAGAAAATGTAAGCAATGACAGCCTGCATGTTTCTCCTACTACAAGCGTTCTAAAAGGAAGCCAGCATTCTGCATCAATCACCATGCAGAATGAACTCAGAGAAACTCCACTCAAAGGCATCAATTTGTGGCTGCAATGCTAGGTAAGGTGCAGATCTGTTACTTTGCGTCTACAATCTGCACTGAATGGTGGTCTACTCTATAAGGCCTGGTTAACGCCTAGGTGTATTGCATATGCGCGGTTGTCGCACGGTTTTGTTACCGTGGTTCGCGGTAAAAAAACGCACGTTTCCTAGGGCTACTTGGCTGCATCCCAATGGAAACGCGCAACAAAAACGGCCCAAAGTAGTACCTGTACCTTTTCAGGCGTGGGACGTTTTGTAGCGCGTTAGGGACGGGCGGAAATACGCCAAGGTGGGAACCAGACCATTGAATACAATGGGATTTATATTTGAGCGTTTTGTAGAGCGTTAGTCGAGCGTAGAACGCGCTACAAAACGGTCAGGTGTGAACGAGGGCTAAAGAGTACCAGTTACTCCCCATGTATCATCACACAGGAGACATGTAAGCCCCCTTGTGATAGTAATAACATTCATTTAATATACGAATGTATTAAAATATTAAAACAAAAAACATTTATTCAAAGCCCCCCCCCCTTCCTCCCCAAAACATGCTTCATGTATAAACATAAGCACCCATTACAAGCCACATACTGGGTCATGCATATTTTCAGAGCCATCAATTAGGTTTAAACCTAAAAGCGATGAGCGGTAAAGTGATCAGAAGGAGTGTGGTTTTTTTCTTTATGTGCTTTTAATGCGTGGTCTAATTTATCACAGTTTGACACCATTTTGCAAGCAATTTTGAGCCTACGTATATTTGGTACTTAGAAATGTGGCACAGTCCCTTCTCTTGTGTTTAAAGCAGGGCTCGAACATTTTTTTTAATCCAGGAGCCAGATAACAGTGTTAGGAGCCAGTTTTTTTCCGCTGGGGAGTTTTACGTTCACAGGGGACT
>NW_017308103.1:153926-176484 GCF_000935625.1 Nanorana parkeri | reverse complement strand
TGATTTAAAAAAATAAATACATTTGTTTTATCTTTTTATCACTTTCACAGGGGCTAACAAGGCACTCTTAATGAAGCCTGCCCTCCAGTACAGAAAATCCAGCACAGCATCCTGCTGGATCTTCTGTACAGCTGCACAAGTGACAGCTGACACTGGAAGCTCTGTGAATACAACGCTCCTGTCACTGATCACAGAGCAGATCGGAGAACAGATGTTCTCAGGTCTGCTCCCCGCTCTCCATCCTGAAATTACTGCAGTGGTCTCGGGTCCCCCAGAAGAGCGGGGGAGCCCAACAACTATGGCAGGCAGAGGGCAGCAGGGGGGATGGACAAGCAGAGTGCTTGCTATACGAGTGATCCGGGCAGATCACTTGTAAAAACATCCGCCTGGAACTGTTTGTCCTGGCCGTTAAGAGATGGAAGAAATGCGCAGTAAACGGGCTGACAAAAGCCCAGGCGCCAGGACGCAATTTCTAGTCGCACTGGCACGTGGGAGTTGTGGGATTTGTCGTGGCCTGGTTTAAATTGACACTAAACTGGGGAGGTAAACCTTAAAAATACATTCAAGTACCTTAACTAATAACACAAATGTATCTTATTTGTGTATCACTCGGCTGTAGATCCTCAAATCATCTCTGAATTGGTGCCGACACTGTCCTTCCTTCTGGAGGGTGACTACTTTTGTACCCCATGGTCCCTGTGTGTGTTGTATAGTAGCCACTGCTCCAAGCTCACTCCTGTTATAGACTTAAAACTCACATTTAGTTTAAGAATTTGTCTTGAGATTGGAGTCCATCATAGGAGTGAGCTTGGAGTGGTGGCTACTTTACAACACACACAGGGACCAGGAGGAAGAAAAGTAGCCCCCTCCAGAAGTATAAATTCAGAGATTATTTGAGGGTACTTGTTTGTACTTTAATGGATTAAGGTTTAACTTGTGACTTTAGTGTCACTTTAAATAGGACCTCCCCCCCTGACCCCCCCAAAAAAAAACTAAAACATACGTACATCTGCATTCAGCCCTGCATGCTCAACAGTAAACACAGTGCACTCTATTTGCAGAATACCATCACTTGTTCATTTATTTTTTTTCTGCACTGACACCTCTCCTGAGGCACTGGTGACATAAATCAGCTTTTACAGCTGCCACCTGTGACGGCTTTGTCACCAGTGCCTTCCATGGATCTCTTGTAGTTAATCTGTAATTTTCCTGCAGAGAAGACGTGGACATCCTGGATGGTCCGTAGTACTAAGAAGCAGCCAGCTACTAATTACTTTTTTTTTCGTAATGGTGTTGTGGGCGATAGAATTCTGGAGCATGAACAATGAAACAAGTCAACAAATGAAGAAGAGGGGGTGGGGGTAGTTGCACTTTTTAAATTAAGATCATATTGTGTTTGCGCATGGCTTCCATTTCCTGGTGCATTTTTTTTTCTTGGGCCACCCAGTTCCTTTTTCTCCCCACTGAGCTGAAACAGATACAAGATGCCTGGTCATTATGCACATTTTGATTCTTGAGTACTCACCCCAAAAAAATGAAAATCAAGAGTTCCACTATGTGTCACACTATGTGGTTGGTGCACATTTATTTCAGGCCAGTGTGTCAAAGTACTGAAGACAAAGAAAGACAACCAGGCAACTATCCAGGTGCCGATTCCTCTTCACTATGCGCAAATAAAAACATTTTTTACTTATGTTACCACAACACACTTGTGTTGTACCGCACAGCAACATACAGAACTACACAAAAGGTTCATTGTGATGGGCTGCAGTGAAAAAACAAAACACTGCAGGTGTGTTATAACCTGCATTATGGCATGTTGGCTGCCTATTTATAATGTATGGGCTGCCTTACCACTAACCTGCAGCATATATTAAAGGTGCCAGAATAGATTGTGTGTTTCTTACACACATTTTAGGCCTGAGAATTACTTAAAACTCCCCAGAATTATATATTTCCTGAAAGCAGAGACCGTGCTGAATAAAAAAATGCGGTAGTTACAAATTATGTTGCATGGTTTTTTTTTGGTGGAACTGCGGATTAATCCCAAAACTTCAGTAGAAAATACACCTACGGTAATTTTAGTGCACAAAAACACAATATAAACACCCACTTTTCAAATATAAAAGCGGTAAATAGATGCCCAGCATGCCAAGCTCATAAACTGCGTGCGCCTATGAAATGGCAAAAAACGATGGTACCCCAAATGCTTTAAAAGTCTGTACAAGTCATCAATTTAGAGTTACCCGCGAATATTGACCCTAAAATTATTGCTATTACTCTGGCATACCGAATGTGTGTGGCATAATCTTTTTTTTTTTTTAACCTCATTGCCATCTCATAGTGGAGGTCTCACAAGCCGTCTGCGATAGCATTTTAGTGGTAACAAGTGCTCTTTAAGTAGACATTAGGGGTCTATTAGACTTTTACTGGCCCCTGGAAGCAATTAGGTGGCTTGAGGCTGGGTTCACACCATTTTCCTGACCAGATCTGGAACATAGTGCATTGGGTTTTTACCGCAATTTTTTCGCATTTGGATTTTTTTTTTAGCTTAACATGGTCTTACAGGTGCGTTTCCGTGTATTTTTGATGCATTTCTATGCATTCCAGAGCAGACAAAATGAGACATGCAGTATTTTTCTGGCCTAGACTGCGCTGGTGTGAACAGAAGCCAGAAATAGCATAGGGACACATTTTGGGTCCGGAAACAGTCTGGTCTGGTTGTAATCTGGATGTGGTATGAATGGGCTCTGACACATGTAAACAGACTTCCTGCGGCTATGACCTTCTACGGGGCCCACTGCTGCCGACGTACAACAGGTCTGTAGCAATGAAAGTGTTAATACCAGGTTTCATCCATATTTAGGGTGTTACATGGAACATGGTGCCATTTTGCAGACCCCCACCCTTAATACACCCCCCTCCCACTTAACTTATATGACTGGTGTTCATGAGGAGTCATTGGCTGACACGGAACAAGCATGCAACAAAGCCAACATGAAGTCAGAACTCTGGTCTGTATACCTGACCCTAAGCATTGAAGCCACTGATTCAGCATGACAGCCAGAAAACTAACATTTTCAGAAGATGTGAACAACAGCTTTTCCCATCTATTCCTCTCTGCACAGGCCATTACTGTTACATGCAAAAATGTAATGTACGCCTGGATTTTGCAGTGAGTGATACAAAAACACTTTTGTATGATTAAAGGAGAACAATGAGACTGTCACAGGTCGGCTTAGTAGATCGGGAGGTGAGCGAACACATACCGGGTTCGCTCCCCTCTTGATCCTGTCACGGCTCTCTGCCGTGACAGGGGGAGGGTCTGGATTCCCCTCTCCGATCTGCCAGCGCTGACTGGCGGAACGGACGGGGGAGGGTACAGCTGGCTCTGCCTCTAGATAGGCAGAGCCAGCTGTCACTCACGCAGCTGGGCGGATCCCGACGTCCATGTCGGGATCCGCTCCGGCGTCTCAGTATACCGCGAGCTGTAGCTTGCGACGATATACTGAGCTTAGGGTAACGGGAGGACGCTAGTTTGTGTCCTCCCGTTACCCTGAGGAGAACTATGGGGAAAAGCCCTGACCCCATAGTTCTCCTTTAAGGTGCCCATACACTGTGTGCGAATTCTGGCCGGTTCCCCAAGAACCGGCCGAAATTCACACAGTGGGCGATGCCGTCAGCACCCTTTGATTATAATCGATTATGTCGATTAATTGTTGCAGCCCTAGCTGGAAGATCTTCATACAACCAGAGCGGGCAGCCAATAAGCTGCCAGCTCTGTTCAGCATTCTGACCGGGGCCGTTGGCCGCTGTCAGAATATAATGCAGTGGGGATTCCTCGATTGACACACTCGTAGTTGTTGATGGCGGAATCTGCGTTTTTCTTTTGGTTCAGCCTGTGGGTTGAACGAGAAAAATAGAGCATATACACCTTACATGGCCATACACCTTACAACCATCCCACGACTTTCGTTGTGCGATGGTTGTAAGGTCATTAAAATTTTGTACGACCTGCCCATCTTGGACAGATGCTGAGGGGAGGTCTTGCCAATGATTGCAATTCTGAGCGGGCGGTGTGCGCTTGCGCAAACCAGCGTGTGCGGCTTTAGTCTTCCGAGCACGCTAACACCCGCCGAAAATAGTAAGATTTTCGGCAGGTTTTCCAGGATTTTCGGCAGGTTGCTAGGAAGACGAAAATCGTGCGACCGTACAGTGGATGCGGTCGCACGCTGCCCATACACCTGCCGATTATTGTACTATCGTGGGATCACTCGCAATTATCGTACGATAATCGGCAGGTGTATGGGCACCTTTAGCCAACACTCCCGTTATGTCCATGCATATCCCACACTACGAAAATGCTTTACATATGGACAATAGCAAGGACTGAGAGGGGTCATCTCTCGTTAACTTCTTCTATCAGCTGAGTTTCTGCACATCATTGGATAACACGATTGCATATCGCTGACAGTTGATATATAAGCTCTTATTAGAATAATTCACACACAGATACAAAATTAAATCCCAAAAACCTGAAATGTGTTTGTTTTTTAAAAGGCTCCATTGTGAAACTCACCGTAGTCATTACACAGGACCTTCTACTCGGCTGTAAATACAAACCATTATTTATAGGCTATAAATGAAACTATTTTGAAGGCTAGAAGACAATCTATCCTTCTGTCTGCACACTGTAAATTGATGCTCAGATCATTGTGAGGAAATCTGTATGTCATAATGGAGACCATTCTCAACAGAGGGGAGGAGGGGAATGGTTGTCACAGCTGAGTGATCCCACATTGTAACTCTTTTCCTGAGACATACAGATGTTTCCTGTCACCTAGATAACCCATGGCTGGTGACTTGTACCAAACTTACGCTCAACAACTGGTTTTGTGTTTATGCCACAATTGATTGTGATAACAAAAGACACTTCTTAAGGTGGATCTGAACACAAGTGAAGATTTGCTATCTTATAGGGAACATCCAGAAAGGTCAATTTTGCCCAAGGAGTACCCTAAAAGATGCATCTTCTTTCCTAGATTCCTCTAGAAAAGTAGGAGTGCACTTTCTGTAGGCAATTGAGCCATAAAGCTATATATCTGCAGTGTGAGATCTTAGGCAGTGTTTCCCAACCTCCAGGCCTATTCTTCCTGTTGTACCCAGGTCTGGGTGACTCTGATCCCCACAGAGAGGATTCCATGAACAAGCCTTTATGAACAGATGGTGCGGCCTGTTTCACTGCAGCAAAGGGAAGGCGGATGACAAGCACCTGAAGAGGAGAGAAGAGGCAGCAGATCCGGGTAAGGAGTATGAGGGCAGAGGCCTCCCTGAGGAGCGGGCATGTGTGCAGGAAGAAGGGCTATGTCTGATCTAGTAGGACAGTGATGGGGGAACTCTGATCACAGCAGCGACTTGGACATGGTGCACAATGGCCACAGCAGGCAAAGCTCACTGATGCCTGTGTTCACCCTTTCCTGCCTGGTTATTGTGCACTTTGGCCAAAACTAGCAGAGCTCCCCATGGCTTGTCTGGTTGCTGTGCGCACAGGCCACCTGTAAGGGTAGGGTTTCATAGTACTACCAATGACAACCAATTGGGGTGTGTGTGAAATAATACTGCTACTGAGCAACTATGTAGGGGGGTCAAATAACACTACCGCTGACCACTAGTGCATGGACGGACAGGGGGAGTTGTTAGTAATACTACTAGGGATGCACCGATACCACTTTAAGACCGAGTACGAGTACCGATACTTTTGATCAAGTACTCGCAGATACCAATTACCAATACTTTTTCTTAAAGGGACAGGCCACATTTTTTCTAAAGCAATACAAACTAATGCTTTAAGGTCACTTTCTTAATATTATGATTCATGAGATGACGAGGGAGCATGACGTCGGCTTCCCGGCCAATCAGAATGCCGGGCGCTGCATCATTACACGGCGCCCGGCTTCTGGATTTGCTAGCTTCCTGATCAATCGGGAAGCCGTGCAGCGCGCCATTGCACGCTACCCGGCTTCCTGATTGGCCGGGAAGTCGGCTCCATGCTCTCTCATAACAAGTGACGAGAGAGCATGGAACCGTTTCCTGGCCAATCAGGAAACAGGGCAGCGTGTAATGATGCGCTGCTCGGCTTCCTGATACAGGAAGTACTCGTGCTAGGTATCGGAGCATTTGGGCGAGTACGAGTATTCACCCAAATACTTGGTATCGGCACCGATACTAGTATTGGTATCGGTGCATCCCTAAATACTACCACTGACACCAATGCTGAGGGGTTGTTATTGCAGTCACTGACATGAATGATGGGAGTTGTTACTGCAGCCACAAACACCAAATGCTGAGGGTTATACTGTGGTCAAAGACCTCAAAACTGGGAGTTATTAACACTGCCACCAAAGATGGGGCTCATTTTTCTCCCATAGTTTCATTGTACGAGTTTACACTTTGGGGCAGACTACACCCATACACCTGTTCCACCACTGCATCCCCACACTCCTATTCCACCACTGCACCCCCATACAGCTGTTCCACCACAGCACCCTCACACACCTATTCCACCACTTCACACCCATACACCTATTCCACACTGCACCTCCGTACATCTATTCCACCACTCACTCACTTTCAGAAGGTGGGCCCTCGATTGTCGGCGGGCCAGCGGCGAGTGAGGGAGCTTGCGGAGAGGAGGAGAGCAGCGGCATGCGCGGCTTCAGTGTCCTGTGCGGTGGGCACGGCAGCCGCAGCATGTGACGTGTTGCTCAGGCCGCGTGTGGAGCCCCGAACAGGCAAATCAATCGATAGCCGACGAATCGACGATCGAAAACGTTGACGTTTTCAATCGACGATTTTAATCGACTAAAATCGATTACCGGTTGCAGCGCTAGAATATTTAATCGAATAAATCATACAACTAATCTATGATGACAATAATTGACACACACACACCAAAAAAGGGAATTTACAGATAGTATTGTCAAACAGAGGCACATTTGGTAATCAGTAGTAGTAGTGAACATTTCAGATCTAGACAAACAGTAGCCATCAATGACTTGGCTCAGTCATTACATCACTGCTAAATCTGTCCAGGGTATGAAAGTCTGAAAAACCTCTATGCAGAGTGCAGGAAAGACTGTGGCACACAGGATAGTGCGGGGAGGAAATAGAGTTTAGAATGCGGTAGTGTTCTGGAGAAAAGCCATATGTTACGAATTACTAATCTGGGTAAAACTTCCTGGTTGCAGCATGTATTATCATGAACTGGATGAAGCAGAGAAAGCCCTTAATCCTAAAGAGGCAGACACAAAAAGTTGCTTAACCCCTTCTCTGTGCCTCTTAATCCTGCTCGGAGTTTTGACTTCACATCCATTTCCGGTCCACAACTGGTTGCCAAAGTCTAGTGGAGCCTTGTGACCCAGCTTTGTTCAGAGTCAAGCCTGAGTTTAACAGACGTGAATGCAGCATTAACCCGTTACATTCGTATACAGCTTTACCAAGACAGACAAATCATCAGAGATTGAATATGGCTGGAGAAGTACCTCTGACACATGGAAACTACAGAGCAATCAAAGACTTTCTATAAATAGGCTTTTTATCCTTCGTTACGGTTCCCAACCATACTTCAATGAATGCACTGGGAAGGCAGGCGCAGACACGGCTGCACATACGGTAGTTCTGTCTTTGCAAACTTCTACTTTGCCGTGTATCTTCAGGGCCAAACCCGCCTCCTCCATTCTCTATGTGGCCACCCCGCCTATCCTTTGGCAAGCTGACAACCTGCTCCCACATAGATCTAGCGGCTATGAATGAACTGGGCAAGGTGGTGTCCGGCCTCATGAGAAAGTGATTTTTTTTTCAAATTTTCATGGAAAACAGAATGATTCATGTCGTGCCAAAACTAAATGTCAAACTGAATGGCATCGCAGTACCCTGCTCACAGACACTATTCCAAGGGATGACCCAACTGCCCTCTCAAACCCCATTCTCTGCACACACATTCCTATTACCACTTCATTGTTATCATCTGGGAGAACACTAATAGACCTTTTAAACCAAGCTTTCCCAGGGGCCCATTAACACCATAGGGTTGTGGTAATTGCATGCTACCCATAGTGCACCTAGCACGCATTAACCTGTGCTATGCATGTTGTGTTGCCATTTGAATGGAACCCCAATGCACCTCAACTGCCGTGCGCTGCAATGCAGAGTAATGCTTAGTACCACAATCGCCGCACGGTGGCTGGCAGGTGCGTTGGGGCGGCATTCAAATGAATGGCAATGCACTCAGCGCACAGTAATGCACACTTGTTGTGCTGTGCAACAACATGTGTTAATTGCACAGTATGGTGCGATTAAAAGGGGAATTATGGGGAGAGCGAATTAAACTCATCACCATTCTTAGAGCCGTCGTGGGACACTGAAGCCGTCACACGTCGGCTCTATTGATCAAGGACTGAGCGATCACATACCACCGAACGTTCAGTTCCCAATCATCTCCCTGCAGAGAGCGGTGACTTTCAGTCACAGTCAGGCTGAGCCAGCTGTCAATCAGGCAGCAGGGTGGATCTTGACATTGTTGGGATCCGTCCCGGCTGCATCGCGGCTCTGCGCTGTCAGCAAATAGCGGGCAATGGGCCGCTATATGCCGAGTTTTGAGTCACAGGAGGACTTGGAGAACTATGGCAAAATAAAGAAGGTTGGGCCATAGTTCTCTAATATGTTGTGAATGGGCTCTAAGATGATTATTGGCCTTATAATTAGGGTTGCACAGATACCAAGTACAGTACTCAGTACAAGTACGAGTACATGTATCGATACTTTTGAGCTCCAAGACTAGACTAGAGAAAAATTCACGTTAGGAGGCAGCTGTCATTCATAAGAAGCACACAGAGCTCCTGGGATTTGTACATCTGTGTTTTAATGTATGATTTTGTTTTCATAAATATAAATAAAGGGATGCACAGATACCAGTTTTGCGAGTACGAGTACTGGTACTTGCCGAGTACTTACAAGTACGAGTACTGATACATTTTTGTTTATTGTCATGTGACAGTTTTTCTAAACCAATACAGACTAATGATTTCAGGACAGTGGTGGAGCGCCAGAGCTAGGTCCCAGCTGCATCCGCTGCAACCCTGGTAGTTCTCATGAAAATGCCAAGTATCTGCACTGGTACTCGAAAAGTATCTGTGCATCCCTACTTATAATGACAAGCAGCAGAAGGGATTACAGTTCTTACTGCCCAGAGCTTTACCAATCAGTAATCTTATATTCCACCAAGGGGATGTGATTGGCCAAACAGTAATACACTCCTTCACTTACATTTTATTATGAGAAATGACAGCATTAGAGAGACACCATCACCTTTTGGATAGAGTTAAATGACCAGGTCTCCCTTCAGGAGTATAGTGCACCGTCCCACACAGCCACATGAGCAAAGCACACCAGAGTAGGGCTGCAACAACTAATCGACATAATCGATTATTGAAAAAGTTGTCAACTTTTTCAATAATCGATTAATCGGCTTCCGATCAGTTGGCCCTGTTCACGGGTCCACAAACGCTGCACGCCGCACCTCCTCCCCAACTCACGCTCACCGCTGCCAGACCCGCCCGCATCCGCGCTCTACACGCCGCACCTCCTTCCCGCCTCACAATCTCCGCCCGCCCACATCCACGATTGGCACAGGGATGCGGGGAGATGTAGTAAGGAGGAGCAGGTGTGGGGGGATAACAGCGGCAGATAGACAGGCCCGATCTCAGAAGCAAGTTGCTGGAAGACTGCTCAGGTAAGCCTGCACTTTCCCACACATGGTGCTCTATAATGTATTGCTGGGATTTGTATTCCTCTATAGCTGATGGTACATTGTGCTGTATATTATACATAGGAATACAAATCCCAGCAATACATTATACACTGTATGTATAATGTATTGCTGGGATTTGTTGTACTCCTCTATAGCTGGTGATATTCTGCATTGCGCTGTATAGAGGACTACAAATCCCAGCAATAATACATTATACAGCGCAATGCAGAATACCACCAGCTATAATGTACTATTGCTGGGATTTGTTGTAGTCCTCTATAGCTGGTGATATTCTGCATTGCGCTGTATAATGTACTATTGCTGGGATTTGTAGTCCTCTATAGCCGGTGCCATTCTGCATTCATTGCTGTATAATTTTACACTTTCCATTTCACTATATTGCACACCACACTATTTTTTTTCTTTTTTACTTCCACCGCTCCAAGCTTGCTCCTGTGATGGACTACAACCTCAATACAAACTAGTAGTCCCATCACTGGAGCCATTTTTTAAACTTTATTTTATTGTTTATCCGATTAACCGATTAATCGAACTTAATAATCGGCTAACTAATCGATTTTGAAAATAATCGTTAGCTGCAGCTCTACACCAGAGCCAACATACCAAACGTCCATAGTGCAATGTCCCGCACAGCCACACCAACAAAGCACACCAGAGCCAACATAGCAAATGTCCACAGTGCACCTTCCCGCACAGCCACACCAACAAAGCACACCAGAGCCAACATAGCAAATGTCCACAGTGCACCTTCCCGCACAGCCACACCAACAAAGCACACCAGAGCCAACATACCAAATGTCCACAGTGCACCGTCCTGCACAGCCACACCAACAAAGCACACCAGAGCCAACATACCAAATGTCCACAGTGCACCGTCCTGCACAGCCACACCAACAAAGCACACCAAAGACAACATACCAAATGTCCACAGTGCAATGCCCCGCACAGCCACACCAACAAAGCACACCAGAGCCAACATAGCAATGTCCACAGTGCAATGTCCCGCACAGCCACACCAACAAAGCACACCAGAGCCAATCTCGGCAAAGATAAAACACATCCAGTAGGAGTATGTAATACTGGTGGAACATGTAGCACCAGAAGGAATCCCACACAAATCAGAATACACAATCTCTGACCAAGAATATACAAATGTTAAACCAATGACATCCCAACTCCTGGTAACTACAAAGTGTACTTGCCTCCTAGAAATCGGCAGGACGCTTTATACTCTCAGATCTTATTTCAGTGGTGTGTGAAAGATTGTATACAAGACACAGGCCCCATTCACACATGCCGTATGTTACAAGTGAATGGGCTGCCCTACGCACTACAAACGCAGAAACTCATCCTCATGCAGCAGTTTGAGCTGAGAGCTTTGTGCGCTTTCTTAACCCTGCGCTTTCACATCTTGCTCCCTGTGTTTGGGGTGCGATTAACAAATAACGGCACCTTTCGTGATCACACACAAAATCCCCTAATTCTGCACATGTTTAGGAGCGTGGCAGGTGTGAACGGGATCTCGGCTTTATTCAACAATATAGATCAGTAACTGCACAAGGGACAGCATCTTACATCACACATCAGATATGAAATATGGAAGGATGCTGGGCGCCATGAGTCAGGTAGGGTATACACAGTTACAATTTCATACGAACAAAAAAATCGCTTTCGGAATGTTCATTCGACTTTCTAATAGTTGATGGGGGTCAAATTGATGACCAATTTTGACTGGGGGATGAAAAAAGTTGCAGACCCATGTTGGAAAAGGTTTCGCGATCAAACAAAATTCTAACAGTGAATGTGGTTTTCGTTCAGGAAATTCCATCTATTCCAAAATCGAATGTTGAATCACAACAGAAATCAAAACACAGATTCAAACAACATTTGTCAAGTGTCTGGTGGTATCATCGAACCTTCTGAGATTTTTCAAACGCACGATCGTTCAAAAATCTACCGGTCTATATCTTTCTTAAGCAAACGTAACGCACATATGTTCAATCAAGACTAAAGTCTGTATTATCCTCATGTGACGTCAAGCAGCCAATAATTGAACAATATACAGTCCTAACATGTAATACAAATATGTAGCACTTAAAAGAGCATGTTACCACCTGCACTATTTTTAACAATGCAGAACACAAACATGCAGACTTATTTGTATAGGTACGTAGGCCTGCCATGCAGGATAAGTGGCAGCGCAATGCACATATACCCCCAACCCCCGCATTACCGCGTGTTGTGGTAAAAGGCATATTTTATTGCTCCTTATCAAGGCAATTGTGCGAACGGGCCCTTAAAAGCAACTCGGTCACCACAGAAGCACCCTGTAAAAGAACCTACTGAATACAAGTCTTTCCATTGGGCAGTTCCGGGAATCAATGCTGACACTTCCTCCTGATAAGGAAAGTATTAGGGATACACCGATACCCTGCACCAAGCCCTGGTGAGATCCCGTATCTGCCCGCACAGCCCTGGTGAGATCCTGTATGCAGCCCTGGTGAACAACACAGAGTATGTAGCTTCATATTATGCTGCACTGCTATATAATGTATGGCTGGCCTCTGCTTACACAGCCCTGGTGAGATCCTGCATGCTGCCCAGTGCGGCTTTCACATCCTCTGCAGAAGACGTGTATCCAAACCTCTGTTATTATGCTTAGTGGTGAGACAAGTTATTTTACATGCTGGTTTGCGAGTGTGCCATGATGCCTTTCTACTGTTTTACTGCATCTGCCCATCGCAGCCCCGGGGAGCAACACAGAGTATGTAGCTTCATATTATTCTGCACTGCTATATAATGTATGGCTGGCCTCTGCTCACACAGCCCTGGTGAGACCCTGCATGCTGCCCCGGTTCCGCGCAGCCCCGGGGAGACCTGCATCTGCCCGGCCGCGCAGCCCCGGGGAGACCTGCATCTGCCCGGCCGCGCAGCCCCGGGGAGACCTGCATCTGCCCGGCCGCGCAGCCCCGGGGAGACCTGCATCTGCCCGGCACGCAGCCCCGGGGAGCAACACAGAGTATGTAGCTTCATATTATTCTGCACTGCTATATAATGTATGGCTGGCCTCTGCTCACACAGCCCTGGTGAGACCCTGCATGCTGCGCCGGGGAGACCTGCATCTGCCCGCCGCACAGCCCCGGGGAGACCTGCATCTGCCCGCCGCACAGCCCCGGGGAGACCTGCATCTGCCTGCTGCGCAGCCCCGGGAGACCTGCATCTGCCTGCCGCGCAGCCCCGGGAGACCTGCATCTGCCTGCCGCGCAGCCCGGGGAGCAACACAGAGTATGCAGCTTCATATTATTTCAGCATTGCTGTATAATGCATTGCTGGAATTTGTAGTCCTCTATAGCTGGTGGTATTTTGCATTGCAATATAACGTATTGCTGGGATTTGTAGCTCTTCTACAGCTTGGAGTCAGCAGCACAACCACCAGGGTTGCAGCTGCGTCCGGGCCTTGGCGCTCCACCACTGTCCTAAAAGCATTAGTCTGTATTGTTTTAGAAAAGCGGTCACATGACACTAAAAAGAGGCATCATAATTGGTATCGGCGAGTACTTGAGGAAAAGTTTTAGTACTCGTACTCCTTCTTGAAAAAAATGGCATCGGTGCATCCCTAGTAAGTATGCAATATGTTCTCTTACAGGGTGTATGTGACTGAATTCTTGTTCTGTAGCAGCAAGGTTGCTTTAATGAATGATACACTTAATACTGAAATAAGCCTGTGCACGCATGTATACATATGGGCATTCATCTCTTTATACAAGAGTTTGAGACCATGTTTATTTAAAACAAAAAAACTCCACCTTTTACAGAAAAAATAATCATTGCACACTACTTCATAAAAGAGAAAAATTTACATTATTTTTTTGGGTAGGAGCCAGTAAAGCAATGCAACCGCCATCAGTAGATGGCATGCGCAATGCTCTAGCTCCTGCAGACTGTTCCTCCCGTCTGTACCAAAGTATAAGAAGAAGCGTCAATGGGACTACAAGTGTGAGGACATCAATGTACTTGTATTCCATTGAAACTACTGACTGATGGGACTTGTAGTTTCTCCAATGATTAAGTCGTCACCATCACGTCTTTATTGAAGTTGGCAAGTCATGGCATCACATTGAAAAGCAAAGTTTCGGAACAAGACAGGTTCCTTCATCAGGTAAAGTAATAACCATCACTTTGTTTTTCTGATGAAGGAACCCATTTGGTCCTAAAATGCTGCTTTTCAATGTGATGCCATGACTATCCAACGTCAATAAAGATGAAACGGTAGTGGATACCGGTGTGCACGGGACCATCACGGATTACATGCGGCGCCTTCCCCAGTAACTGCAACACCCACCTGTGGGCCTCATGTCTATTGGTCAGGAGTGCGATGGGACTTCCTATGTAACTAAAGGTGGCCATACACCTTACAAGCATTGCACGACTTTCGTTGTGTGATGGTTGTAAGGCAATTAAAATCTCGTACGATCTGCCCATCTTGAACAGGCAGATCTTACTTGCGATCATGAGCAAGCCCGCCCCGCTGAGGGGAGGGCTTCCGATTATTCCAATGCTGAGCGGGCAGTGTGCGCTTACACACACCGGCCCGTTTGGCATTTGTCTTTCGAGCACGCCACTAACCTGCCGAAAATCTTCGGCAGGTTTTCAAGCGTGCTTGGGAGACATGCAATCGCACAGTAGAAACGGTCGCACGCCTTCCATACACCTGCCGATTACCGTACGATCGCGGGATCACCCGCGATTATCGTACGATGATCGGTAGGTGTATGGGCACCTTAACTTTGTAGTTTTTCCATTCACAGGTCCTTCCAAAAGGATCTGCGAACGGGCGACGCAGCTGTGTGTGCCTCCGTCAATTTCAAACTACTGCAGCAGCCTGCAAGGAGAAGCACCCTGTAATTCAAGTAAGTGGGGAGGAAGAGGGGAGGAAGAGGGGAGTTTGCAATCTGACCATTTCATGTTACACCCCCAAATATGTGTACAGAAACATGAACTTGGCCTTTAGGGCTCCATTCACACCCATACTTTAGGTGTTATTAAGGGATTCCTGCGTCCGGAAATTGCAATTTCGTGCAGCAGGAATCCCTAATCTGCTGTCACCCGTTCGAGTTAATCACTGGGTGACAGGCAATGCATTTGAAAGCGGCAGAACGCCGGCACATTGCATGTAATCGTATGTGATATGATTACATGAGGTTAGGCATCAATCACTAACCCTGGACGCATCGATCGATGCAGAAAAATGAAGTTCAATACACATGATGAGAATAAGCCATTAAGGAAACACAAACTGAGAATCGTATCACCGCTACAACACACAGAAACAGGTTCAATAATGAAAATACTTCTCAACTACAAGACGTCACATCTCCACCCTAAGCACTCAGGAATAGGTAAAGAGAGGCACGTCCATTCCCCGCAGGAGAACCAGGAATGAACGTTCACCTGCACTGGAGAATGTCACCCAGAGAGCGATATCCTGTGCAAAGCCCTGAAGACAGAGGACAGCCTGTCCCCAACCACAATGCACTGGGGAAACCATGATTAAACAGAAGCATTGTTCTAGCAGAGGGGAGGAGAGGACTACAGGTTTAGTTCCAGCTGAACTTACTGAACCAGTGTCTGAAGAGGTTCGGGAGATCCATTCTTTTCATGGAGAGTCTGCTTTCTGAAACTTCTACTTCTATGGAGTCCAGCCTAAAATGTCCTGTCCCTACGGTGGGGGAAGCTGGATAGAAGCAGTCACATGACCGGGCCCTTCCTACGGAAACACAGTCAGTTCTTTGGCCGGTCCTCCCTGTTCCTTAACCCTATGGATTCCAGAACAGCTAAATTACCAATCCAAGCAAAATAGGTTTTTCCTTGTTCACAACAGGATTAGGAGACGGGAATAGACTTTCCTCAACACGTCAACAATTTTAGTGTCTGAGGCTATGCTGGCACTAGTAGTTCCACACAAGCTTGACAGATAGAACGTTTGAAAAACTTTTATTTACATGAGTAGTCTCAAAATACAAAGATTATATTGTTGGAAGAGATAGGAGACTTCCAACTAATCACAGAAGAAAACATTTGCATATGCATGGTCTACACTGATCAACATTTGCTAGCGGACAACAGTGAGCATAGATCAGCAGGCTGTATAGATAATATTGTAGATTTGTAAATGTTACTAGCAGTATTCACAGAGCGCGGGGCCGGGGAGCGCGCGCAGCGCAATGAGTGCTGGTAGCATCAGCTGAATATACCTTGTTTTTTTAAGCACCTAGACACATGAGCAGTTAACCCTTTCCGGGCGGAGGGAGCCCCACTGCAAGGGTTAATAAAACATTTTCTCCAGAGTTCTTCTTTAGGGCTGATGTTCAATGTGTATCCAGAACTGATTGAAATAATGTGAAGTGCTGCTAAAAACGTTTCAAAGATTGTTACTTGCGTGCATTCTATTCATAGTCCAGCCACATAGAGATGGACACTTTCTTTCCGGGGACTGGATCACAAAGCTGCCAATGCATCTCTTTTACTCATTGATAGACCAGCGCAGGCACATTCCACTGCACTGTACAGCATACGCAGTCAAAATACATACACAGCATTTCTTGTTCACACCACATGCATACATATTACATGGCATGCAAAGGGCCCCACACAACGGAGAGGAGAACACTTAGGTCAAAGAACCAACACAGTGATTAGAAGTGTTTCAGTGCACACTAACTCGAACCAATCCGATGTGAGATACAACCCGGAAGTCAAACTATTACGGTACGGACCCTCCAAGTTGACACGTATGAAGTATCATATTATTTGTCACTCAAAAGTTTTCACAGCCGATCTGCCTTTGTTTATACATAACGGTACAAAGCCCTGCCTCTTTTTTTTAAGCCCAACCCCTTAACACCTAATTGGATTCCATAATATAGAAGGTGCCCATACACTGCACGATTCTCGCTGGAAATCCCGCGATCGCACGAGAATCGAGCAGTGTGAATGAAGACGTGCGACCGTTTCTACTGTACGGTCACACGTCTTTTGTCTAAGGAGCACGCTAGAAAACCAGCCGAAAATCTTACGATTTTCGGCTGGTTTGAATGATGCTCAGGAGACAAATGCCGAACGGGCCGGTGTACGCACGCGCACACTGCTCGTTTAGCATTGCGGTCATCGGAAGTACGATCTGCCTGTCCAAGATGGGCAGATCGTACGTTTTTTAAATTACTTTACAACCATCGCAAGATAAAGGTCTTGCGATGGTTGTAAAGTGTATGGCCACCTTAACAACGGTCATTATTACCTTCTCATACGTATGGTCTTACATGTTTCCGACTCCAAAAGCATCCAAAGTTCTCAGAATCCGGTGAAGTCCAGAGACGTCCTAAGATTCAAAACGTGCCTGGCTCAAGTTTCCTGACCAACATGAAAAGGGGGAATAAACAAAATACACACCACAATCGGGAAGGGGCTTTCACAGGAAAACCAAATTCAAACAGAAATGAGTAGTTCAGTGCGTTATGTTCGGGATATTGGTTAACTTCACATTGAATGTAAGAAATCCCTTTAAAGGTAGAGTCATAACTTGCGTTTACGTAATGTGTTTTTAAATGCATGTTACTGCAACATGAGTATATGTGCGTTGTGGTACGGTGCATTGCTATTCATTCTTAATGGAACAGAGTTAAATAATAATAAAAGTAACACATCTGCACTATAGCACACAATGCTCAGATGTGAATACTAATGTAGCGATTAAAAAACAATTGAATGGGCACATTTTGGTGCGCCTAGACCCATTTCATGGCTTGCCTCACCACAACGGACCTCAAACCACGCAGAGGTGTGAATGCAAGTGTAGTTACACACTAACTTTGCAGGCATACTAGACTATCACTTAATACATTCAAGTACTTCACCTATTACCAAAAGTGTATCTTATTTGTGTATCCCTCGGCTGTAGATCCTCAAATCATCTCTGAATTGGTGCTGACACTGTCCTTCCTTTTGGAGGGTGGCTACTTCTGTTCCCCATGGTCCCTGTGTGTCTTGTGAAGTAGTCACCGCTCCAAGCTCACTCCTGTGATGGACTACTCTGATTTAACCCCTTCATGACCGAGGCCTTTTTTACTTTTTTTTGTACCTATGATATAATCCACATTTTAGGCCTGAAAATCATTTAAAACCCCCAAACATTATATATTTTCTGAAAGCCAATACCCGGTAGTATAAAATGGTGGCAGTTGCAAATTTTTAAGCTGCGCGATATTGGCGCAACTCCTTATCAAACCGCAAAATTTAGTGAAAAATGCACTTGCATGGCCCAAAACACAATAAAATACCCATTTTTAAAAATTATATAAAAAGATGAGGTAACAAGTAAAATAGATACCCAATATGCCCAGGTTAAAAATTGTGTGGGCCTGCGAAACTGTGACAGAATTCAGTACTCCAAAAAGTCCATAGACAAGGCTTTAAAAGTAGAGCTGCAGCTAACGATTATTTTCAAAATCGATTAGTTAGCCGATTATTAAGTTCGATTAATCGGTTAATCGGATAAAAAATAAAAAAAATTTAAAAAATGGCTCCAGTGATGGGACTTCTAGTTTGTATTGAGGTTGTAGTCCATCACAGGAGCAAGCTTGGAGCAGTAGAAGTAAAAAAGGAAAAAAACTGTGGTGTACAATATAGTGAAATGAAAAGTGTAAAATTATACAGCAATGAATGCAGAATACCACCAGCTATAGAGGAATACAATAAATCCCAGCAATAGTACATTATAGCTGGCGGTATTCTGCATTGCAATGTATAATGTACTATTCCTGGGTGTTGTAGTCCTCTATAGCCAGTGGTATTCGGCATTGCACCACTGTATAATGTATTATTGCTGGGTGTTGTAGTCCTCTATAGCTGGTGGTATTCCTTGATTTGTAGTCCTCTATACAGTGCAATGCAGAATACCACCGCCCATATAGGAGTACAACAAATCCCAGCAAAACATTATACATGCAGTGTACAATGTATTGCTGGGATTTGTATTCCTCTATAGCTGATGGTATATTGCTCTGTATAATATACAGCACAATGTACCATCAGCTATAGAGGAATACAAATCCCAGCAATACATTATAGAGCACCATGTGTGGGTGGGAGTGCAGGCTTACCTGAACAGTCTTCCAGCAACTTGTTTCTGAGATCGGGCCTGTCTATCGGCGGCTGTCATCCCCCCCACACCTGCTCCTCCTTACTTCTTCTCCCCGCGTCCCTGTGCCGATCGTGGATTTGGACGGGCGGTGAGCGTGAGGCGCGGAGGAGGTGCGGGAGCGTGGATGCGGGCAGGTCTGGCAGCGGCGAGCGTGAGGTGGGGGAGGAGGTGTGGCAAGCAGCGTGTGTTAAGCCGTGAACAGGGCCAACCAATCAGGAGCCGATTAATCGATTATTGAAAAAGTTGACAACTTTTTCAATAATCGATTATAATCGATTATGTCGATTAGTTGTTGCAGCCCTATTTAAAAGCCCTCAAAGGTCATCGGTTTAGAGATACACATGTATTGGCCCTAAAATTACTGCTCTCACTCCAGCATGTGCAGTGATACCAAACATGTATAGCACAATCGTAGTTTTCATACGTAGGCGCACCGGACGCATGTTTACGTGAAGACTTAAAAACGTGGGGACTTAAAAACATTAACATTTTTTTCATTTATTATTTTAAAAACAGTTTTGTTTTTTTTACTTTAAATTGCCATCACATAGGGAGCTTTACAAGCCCTCCAAATGATAGCATATTGGTAGTGGCAGGTCCAATTTAAGGCAATACTTGGGGTCCAAAAGACCACTAGAATCACCTTTACACTTAAACTATTGAAGTGCAAATCGCACTTCAATAGCTTATTTCTAGGCTTCAGCTCAGGTACAGGAAGTCATGCAATATGCATCGCTCCCGGTCCCATAGAACGGGGAGGAGAGCGGTGAACGGACATTCACCGCTCTCCTCCCCAGCTTCCCCCTGACACCCGAGATTCCAGTCCCAGGCCCGTGGGAGGGGTAGCAGAGCTCTGGATACACGGCGGGGTGTCAGGAGGGGGGGTCGTTTACCGACCCGTAGAAGCAATCTGGCGACACCTTAGTCGCCAGAATCGCTTCTATTGTAAAGTCGGCTGTCGGCTTTACAAATGTAAACAGTCTGTTTAAACGGGCCCGATGCCAGTGATGTACTATGGACGTCACTGGTCATGAAGGGGATCATTTACAAATTAGTATTGAGATTGTATTCCATTACGGGGGTGAGCTTGGATCGGTGGCTACTTTACAACACGCACAGGGACCGTGGGGAACAAAAGTAGCCACGTTATTAACATTTTTAAGATGTAACTTGTGAGTTTCGTGTCACTTTAAGTCATAGTCTAGAACTGTAGACCAAGAATAACAAAGTAGGGGAAAAAATGAAGAAAACGCACAGTTTATGTAAAAACTTTGACACTTAGCAGCACTCATTTAACACTAAAGATAGCAAACCACAAACATTTCAAGGGGCTTAAAGGAGAGAAAGCGAATTCACAGGAAGCTGACCTCAGAGATCTTGAAGACGGAGGCAGAAGGTAGACTTGTCCAAGCATGTAGATAGGAGCTTGGGTACACATGGCCTGGAGGGAACGAGCCCATCCGTCAAAGTCAAACTTACCATTAGCAGAGCTCTGCCATGATCATTTACATAACTTGTTTGCATGAGGTCATCAAAGTGCACAGCTGACTTGAATGAACACAATGGAGCGTGAAAGACTACATTTGTAATTTACTCAGCTGCTACCACAACCTCGGTGCGTCTGACTACACATAGGAACAACTACTGAAGCTTTAAAAGGCAACCCAGCCTGAAACGAAATCTTTTCTATAGTTACAGAGCTCTCTAGATCTCTAACCTTTTCACACCATTATGTCCCCCTGACAGCGCGGTATGTGTGCGTTTAGCAGACTATTGCACAGTGCAACGCACGGCACGCTGGGTGCAACGGTTTGCTGTGTTGCCATTTATTGTGAACGGCACCCCAACACACCTCCTGGTGCCATAAACTCAACACTATGGTGTGACCAGGAACCCAAGCTTTAGTTGAATCATCTTATGTTTGACTTCCCTGGATCCTCCTTTTCCCCGCATTCATCAATATGCAAATTACATTTTTAGGTTAAACCAATTGAATAGGAGGCATTTTACTGCAGAGCAACACGGGAATAGCAAACCAGCACCTGCGGTGACCAGCTCTTGTCCACTTCCATACACCCCATTATTGGCCAGCTTCAGAACCCAGGTTAGCCATTGTTATAAAAGGCACGGCTTTACACCGGTGTGATCTGTTGATGTGCGTTGCCCATTTCATGAGTCAATGTTGCACCTTACAGGACCCAATGATGACAATGGCAACGCATGAAACCCGTAATTATTAATAATGACTGTAAATAAAAATGCGCAGAAAAGTGTGAATCCAGCCAAAGGCCGGGTTCACCCCATAAACCGTGCGTTCCAGAGCAGTCAGCCTCTGAACGCACTATCGCATTCAGGCCAGCTTCCTGCGTTCAGGGAGCGTGCCGGTGCATTGAAGTAAATGGCACCACAGCCACACCCCACACCTGCAGAACGCGTAGCACATCAGTGCCTGCATTCGGGTCCAGTTCGATCTGCTGATTGCAGAACGCGGGCACTAATATGCTACGCATTCTGGTGCAGGCGATTGCAATGCACGGTTTATGGTGATAACCATCCCAAAGGCCACATTCACAAAGCCAATGACATACATGTGAGTATATGCATTTACATTACATTTAAAAGGCATATAATGATTTCAAATGGTATAACGCACACGGCATTTACATGCGTTCAGGTGCATTCAGTTTAATTGTGATTACCAGAAATCGGAGCTTCCAGGGGCAGATTAGATACTCTAAAATGTTGAAACACAGATGCATGTAAACTGATATGTAAATGCATGTACATTCTGCATATAAACACAACACGCTATACTTCCCAAAACAATTTATCCTGCGTTTAAATAAAACAAACACGAGGCTTGCATGTATGAGGCCTTGAAGAATGAACAACCCCAGGGAAAAACTAATTCTTAACCCTTGCAGTGCGGGGGTAGCTCCACTGCAAGGGTTAAGTGCTTGTTTGTGTCTAGGGTAAAAAAAACAAAACTCCATCCATCTGGCTGTGACAGCGCTCCCTCCAGCCTGTCTCCTCCTAAGCTGCAGTGCTGGAATATCCCCCAGCGTCCTCGCATCCTAAACACTGTGAATAGAACGTGATGACTTGAGGATCCTTGAGATGCGAGGAGGAAGGTCTAAGAGCAAGCCAGCTCCAAGGATCAGGCCAGTATCTTTATTACTTTAAACCTAGATACAAACAAGCACTTAACCCTTGTTGTGTAGGGGGTAAGACCCACTGCAAGGGTTAAGAATTTTTTTCCCCCCGGAGTTCTGCTTTAAATTTCACAATTTAGGTGCATGAAGAAGGCACACCCGCTAGTCCAAAACACATCACTATTTCCAGGAAAAAGTATTTTACAGATGAATTAAAAAAAAAAAAAACTGCTGTTTTCTAGTTCTCAGCCCTGGCAGTGTCACTTTAGGTTACAAAGTTATCTATTTTAAAAAAAAAAGTCAATGTGACAGCCGCTGTGAAAAGAGGAAAAGGTGCACATGGGCGGGAAAATAAACTGGGATTTTTTTTTTGGGGGG
>NW_017308103.1:139259-153878 GCF_000935625.1 Nanorana parkeri | reverse complement strand
GGATTTTTTTTTGTTGGGGGGGGGGGGGTTGTTGCCTGAAAGTGTGCTGGAGACCCCTTTTGTACAGTATTCTATATCGCCCTCCAATACGCACCTTTCCCTTTTCTTAGTTTCACACAGATCACATGGATTAGGTGGAGACAAACTAAGAGCAGTGGTTCTCAACCTGTGTAACCTCAGGACCAACATTTGTCCCTGGTCATCAAGTCACGACCCAAGTTGCACTGCAATGGAACACATGGCATTGCGGTACCACGCGCTCTGGTGTGGGCGATCGGACTGTGGGTGGGAGGTGCGTTTGGGGTACCATTCAAATGAATGGCAATGCAACGCACCTCCCACACCAGAATGCACAGAAGGTGCAATTGCTTGGTAAACTGCATTAATCGCATGGGACTGTGCCATTAACGCACTGTACTAGTGTGAACGGGCCCTCAAAAACACTGACAGACACAACCACAGACACATTCTCATGTTTTTTTGGGAGTGTAAGACCCACCTAGTTTCCCTAGTTTTTGAGAACTTTAGTGGATCCTCAGGCTGGGGTCCAGTGTGGGCTGATGTGGTGTGACAGGGCTCCATCCATATGTGCATTGCTTGTACTGCTCCCTTGCATGCCCTGTAGAGGTGCCGGGAGCCAGAATGTGACATCACTCGGGTCCAGGCACCTCTACAGGGCATGCAAAGGAGCTGTAAGCAATGGACGTATGGATGGAGCTCACTCGCGGCCATACCCCCAGCCCACCCCAAGCTGACACTCAGCACCGGGCAGCATATTTTGTGTGCTGCTTGGTGCGAGAACCGACTGGCTGAGGAGCCTCTTACCTGGAAAAGTGGAAGGCATGCAGCGACCCCCTAAACACGGGGTCACAACCCACCGGTTGAGAATCAAGGCACTAGAATATTTCAGCTGCCTAGTAAAGGTGATATGTGGAATTCTGGTATGTGGCTGACTCTTGGGGAGCCTGCTCTCGGGTTGTACATTGCTATACATGTTCTAGTTGGTAAAATCAGAGTTGGGGACCACACTTAGGGGTTGCATAGCGTGGATTCCCCATATATCTATAGATGTATATAACCGACATCTCTGCTTTTCATCTGACTTGTTAAAACAGATTTATTTGTTTTGCTGGCTATCTAGAAAGTGTGATGGGGACGCCTTTTGTACCAAATTATCTCTTTTGCATATACAGTATAACTAAACATGAAAAAAGTGGTTTCTCCTCCACCTGCTTGACAAAAGGGCATGTGTAGGTACCCAAAGAATCTACCTCGTCCTTAAAACCCAGAACAGACCCATTTACATGGTGTGCCAGGGAGTGTGTAAAGAAGTGTTGCTAATGTCTAGCCATAGGAAACTCTTAAGCTTGCTAATTAAAGTAATTATAGATCAGTAATTGCAGAAGAGACAAGATAGGAAAAACAGCAATTACACAAACCCACTTCATTCATCCAGCGACAAGAATGAGAATAATGTGGACATCTTTTCTTCTACACTATAGGTAAGGATCTGGAAACAAAGCCTTCAATGCAACCAATGACAAATACGCACACTCAAATGTCTCATGCTTAGGTCTTTATCCAGGACAACTTTGAGCTATGGAAGCAAAGCCTTACTGAGACACACAAGTACTTGGGGTTGAAATACAGAAGATCAGCAATCCAAGGAAAATCATATCTACATTTCCTATGTTCAATAATGCTGTAAAATGTATTAGTCGTGTGTATTTACTACACTGCGATTACAAGGAATCCGTATTAAATGCTTCTGAGATCATTCAGAATTAATTGACAGGTGAAGATGACCTCCTTCAGGGCCCATTCACACCATGTCCGGATCAGATGCGGTACGTTACATTTTTCCTCCACACCAAAAATGCATCCCAATGCATTTGTAGGTTATTTTTGGGCTCTGTTCACCCCAATCCAGTCCGTTCCAGTGCAGGAAAAAAAATGCTGCATGTAAATTTTTTCCTGCACCGGAATGCGTCACAAATGCACAGGACTGGAACGCAACAGACGCTATGACATGGAGCAGGAAGAGATTTGCATAATGACATTGCCCCCAAAAAACAAAAGAGAACGTACTGGAACGCGTCACAAACGCACTGTACCGCGATTGCAGAAACGGGTGCAGATCTGGTCCAGGCATGTTGTGACATGCTTGAAGAGGGTTTGCAATACCACAGACTTGTATGAGTATGCAAAAACCACCTGAAGCAAACAAAATCCCATTCATACAGGTACTATGCAGCATAATTTGTATGAACACCATAAGACACTGCAGACCCGCACCACAGCATGCTTTTAATAAAGAATTCTGTGGCGTTCATTGAGTAAACCATATCCAGTGGTATTCACTCTGCATTTTAAATAGGACCCTTAAAGGACATGATGCCGGCATATGCAGATCCTGGATCTAAACACAAAAACTTACTTTTTTCTAGCTGTCCTCTCAGGTTTTGAAATGGCCGCCAGACTGCTGTGTACAATGGAAACTACAATGTAGGGTGTAGAAAAATCATTGTTTTCCAACCTATAGGCCGAACAAGAAAAACAGAGCAGATTCCTCATCAACACTGCGAGTGCATCGATCCAGAAATCCCCGTTGTTTACTTTGTTGGCTCCGGGCACTGTCAGAATACCCAAACAGAGCCGTCAGCTCATTGACTGCCGGCTCTGTTCATATGAAGATTTTCTGAGCGGCTCCTTCCATCAGCTGATCGAGGAATGCTGGCCAAAGGTTGCCAACAGCAGAACCCACTGTGTGAAATTCACACGGTGTATGGTCACCTTAAGGCTGGGTTCACACCTAGGCGTATCGAATATGCGCGTTTGTCGCGCGTCAAATGCGCATTTCCGAGGCCTACTTGTCTGTATCCCAAATGGAAACGTGCAACAAACGCCCCAAAGAAGCTCCTGTACTTTGGGGTGTAGGACGTTTTGTAGCGCGTTCATACGGCCTGTAATACGCCCAGGTGTGAACCATACCCATAGGAAATAATGGGATTTTGGTGTTTGAGCGTTTTGCAGAGCGTTTGAACGCGCTACAAAACGCCCAGGTGTGAACCGGGCATTAGTGCTGCATGATAAAGCATAATGGGACTTTAATTCCACAAATATAGAAAGCTCACTTTGGACCAGTCTGTAGCAGCATTATAAATTCCTCCACCAATGCCCTTCATAATTTAAAATTCCAAAAAAACTTAATCTGAGTCTTAGGCCAACGTACGCTTCATGCGCGAGTAACCTGGGCGTTGTCAAGGTGTAGCTGTGACAGAGATGGCTGTAAATTGATCCCTAGTGGAGTCCTGAAAAGATGAGCATCAGTCTACTCGCTCCCTCTGGGAAAACTAAGTACCACACTTTGTAATGAAAGAACCTCCTTAATTTCACCTTACTGGTAATCCCTTCATGCGAGTAAATGTGTTATACTACAGCATTGGCAAAACAACAGTGTCTGTAGTGGCCATCTCCCCACCACCGCACAAATGTAACGTGGCCCTTTAAAATACATAAAATATTAGATACAATTAACCACACTGAGACAACCCCTGCTAAAAATAACCGACAGCTCCCACTAGAGAAGATCACAAAAGACTAGCCTCTCCGTTAAACCAAAGAATCAGAGAACATCCATCACCTCTACTAAAAGGTCATACATGATGCACTATAACGGCCCAAAAACCCTTGAAGAGCCGCACCAACCCATGCTCATTTTAATTGGCTAAATGCCACACCCAGGAGTCTGAACTAAAAAAAAAAAAAACACAAAATATTTAGTTTACATCCAGAAGTATACATTTTTATCAAATTGCAAAAAATGTATTTAACCCTTCACCGCATCATAACAACCTCATTAAAAACATGACACCATTGTCTTCACACTGGCACACATTCAGACCCTGTTCACACTGGGGCGGTTCGGCTGCACAGATCCGCCGACGTGAACGATCCCATACATTGCTATGGGGACTGTTCATGCGACCGCGCAATCCGAAGCGCCCCCCACGCGAACTGCTCCCTGCACTATTTTTGCCGCGCTGATCAGTGCGGTTTCCATACAGGTTTCAATGGAACTGTGCTGAGTAGCGCGGTTTTGGGCTTTTTCAATTGCGTTTCAGCGCTGAAACGCAATTAAAACTCACAAAACCTCCCTTGCAAGATCAGCGCGGCAACCGCCCTGGTGTGAATGGGCTCTTACACAGGGCTTCCAATTCACCCCTCATAGGTTCTGAAAATTAAGTTCTTATATCCAAATCTTGGTGCTTCTTTCGTACGAGATACAGGTAATTGATTCTTGCTAGAAAAACTTGAACACAGTAATCCAATGTCTTAGTAAGCAGGCATTCCAATATTGGTAACAATGTAATGTTATTGGCTAGATCATAGACAGTTGCAACATCTGTACTGTTATTAATACATCTCTCTCAAAGTACACACAATGTAGTCATTCCGCCTCACCTATGTGGCTTGATCTTGTAGTCACAGTTTGCCATACTCAGGCTGTGCAGTTGGTTACATTGCAATCTTACGTCACCAATTCATATATGGCAACTCTTTGATAGATTATGATTTATTTAACCCTTCCGTGTCCCGTGTAAGAGTTTAGAAAATGCATATTTCCTGGCTGCAGTTGTACGAACATCAATTCAAGTTTGCGGACAATGTCCTTAGTAAGGTTCACAGTATCTCCAGATATCAACAAAGTTCTTTAAAAGAGCTCTCACCCGTTGGCCGGACCAAGATAGTAATGTGAAACTTGCCCCGTAAAACAAGGAGTCATAACTGACCTCAATCAATTAAGACTGAGTGAAACCAGCTTCATACCGGCCGACCGGTAAGGGCTCTTTTAAAAACTTTGTTGATATCTGGAGATACTATGAACCTGCCGGGTTCAGTCGTACTAAAAGGGGAGGAGAACGGAGCAGCAGCAACTAATCGATGAGAATCGTTGCAAACGATTCTCATAATCGATTAGTTGTTGCAGCCCCAGTATGCATAGAAAATGGAAACCTTCTGACTTCAGATGCAATCAAGCAGATCCCTTAACTCCAAGCAACCCAGTTGACAATTCTGCAATAACAGTAGAGTCATATCTAAAAAGTAACGGACATCAAATCTTCTGCAAAGTGAATGTTGCAGGTAGTGCTTACCCAATGTGTCCTTTAAGTTCTTCACAATAGAGGCCTTTCGGGCACTGTTCTTCCTCTCTACATAGTTAGAGGGCACAAAGCCAGTCTTGTTTGTGGAATTGCGCACACGCCACCATGATTTTGAGTCATCCAGGAGCAGGAGTCTCTCATTCTTTTTGATGTCCAATTCCTGATCTTGCTGGGCCACATAGTCAAACTTGGCGACCACGACCACCTCTTCTGTCATCTTCTAAATGTTTGGGCTCTGCAATGATAAACCAAAAAAAAATGATATGTTTAGATGTACCATGTATTGGAGAGTAAACAAAGCTCAAAACTAGGGAGGAGATGTTATAAATGCCACACATTGAAAACCACTCTAAAACTGCACAAAATGACCCAGTCATACAATATCAGCACTGATCTCTGGATCTGTATTTTTGAGAGTCAACCCACGTCCTATGCATTCCCATCTCTTGGCAACACCATTATTACATTCTTCTCTATACCTGAGACTAAACAGGGAAAGCAAGATAACATTCAATGTCCATGGCAGGTAGGTAGACATGACAGTTGGAAAGAGCCGGCAGCAAATTCCAAGACCTTCCTTATAAAGCCCTAAGAAGACACTTAGTAACATACACCATAAACTAGAATTCATTTCGGTAGAAGTGAAACTATGCTAATAATTACTTCAAGAAAACCAACACTGAGAGAGCCTCCTGAAAATGCTAATTGCTTGGATGCCTTTGGACTTCCATGTTTTGAGTCACTGACGCAGAACAAAAGCATGGGGCAAGAGAAGTCCTATTCCTAATGTGCATACTAGCTCCAATCAGTGGCTCAAAGTACTGAATTCAATGAATGCGCATGACACGAGGGAATTATCAATTTCGGGAACAAAGGATAGCTATGGCCGCCCACATAGCTTTTCAGTACGTGATTTGAGGCAATGAACAGGAGGCGGGAAGGCAAATTAAGGTACATTTGGGTGCCCGATGCATACTTTTTGGGTTTTGCAATAATGGAACAACAAAGAGGTATTATTCAGCGCTGTGATGGTGACACCCGGATACATTTGGAAGATTCTGCTGCCACTACTATAAGATAACAAGGGCTAAATGCTGGTTGAAGTTCTTGTCCAGATTGTTATGTCTGAAGAGGGTCCCCGGACTGTTGGCAGGGAGGGTTGGGTAAAAAGACTGTTTGAGCATTGTTTGCAGTGAAATAGAACTATGAGCTTCCTGTTTCGAAGTCTAATCAGACAATACTTAAAACAGCTGCCTCAGGAAGTGGAGAAGCGGATCTTAAGCTTACAGAAAACCCAAGTGCCTATTTTTACCTAATATCTGGAAAGGACTGCTGTTACCATCAAGCAAAATAATACAAAAAAAGAAACTGAAGTACATTGATTTTTTTCATTTATGCAAATTCTCAGCAAAAGAAGAGATAAAAAGGACTGGTCTAACCCAACAGCCAGGCGGGATCGAGGATCAGGCGAGTAGACCAAAGCGAGCATTTAACTCTTGCAGTGTGAAAGAACGAAGGCAGGGCTGGAGTTTAACGAGAGAGTATAGGTCACCTTTTTAGTTGTTTTCATTCAAACCTCAATCTTCAAAGTACAAGAAGAGGATTTGAAACATCCATCACATTACAGCCCAGGCACTACTGGTTCCTCTAAGTGACCACAGGTATTCCCTGCTAGGCAGACATATAACAAAATAAAAAACAAACAATTGACACGAATCTAACACTTTTGATGCCGAGTCACTTTTTGCTTTTCTTTCTTCATTTGGGAGGGAACACTAGACTAAAAAACTGTGGTATCCAGGCCCCCCACACAACCACAAACTGAAGGCGGCCCTCTTGTGCACAAGGAAGTTCTGTTCAGAAATAGTGTGCTGACACTTTCCATAGTGCTTTACAAGAACATGAGTCCCTGCCACAGGAGTTTACAAGTGAATGGCCCTATCATGTTGTTGCTGACATAGTGGCCCCAAAAAGCCATACATGGCCCAGTGCACCTAATAAACAGAGGTCCCTCAGATGCACTGACTGTGTAGGGAGCAATACAGTGACCTATAGTAAGCTCATTGCATCACTTCTCCCCTCTCCCCAGCGATCAGGAAGTGATCACCAGGAAAAGAGAGAAGTACCGGCAGCCCACAGCTCTCTCTCTGGTGAATGGCCATCCAGATACTCATTACAAATAACCTGCTGGCTACCTCCATCCCTCTGCTCAGCTTCTCCCGAATCGGCTTCTCTCTGTTCAGCATCTTTACAAACACTTATTAGCTAAAGTGAGCCCGATGTGCAGATCTGGTCAGGCAGAGATCTGCGGCTACTATATGCACTTACTTTGTAGTATAGATATTAATTTATGGGGTGCAAAAACTGGGATTTTGGATTTTCCAGCTTCTGGTGCATTTGTCTTCAACACAGGTGCACATCTAATTT
The DNA here is from genome assembly GCF_000935625.1 of Nanorana parkeri. Taxonomy (NCBI): domain Eukaryota; kingdom Metazoa; phylum Chordata; class Amphibia; order Anura; family Dicroglossidae; genus Nanorana; species Nanorana parkeri. The sequence continues at coordinate 146,286 of NW_017308103.1, read as the reverse complement.
ATTTATGTTTTCCCCACATTTGTTTCCTGCACATACATGTAGTGGCGCCAGATACCCTGCAGACATTGACCAATCCCAGGAAGCTCGGACAGTCCAAGTTCTGATACTTCTGGGTATTAGCAGAGCTTGCACTTACAGTCACATGCTAACCAGCCCATTACTATTGGCCAACAGAAATATATAAGACAGAAAAACGTCAGCACTATAAACATTCACGCAAATCTGCAGGGATTCTGAAGCTGTTACTCGTATGTGTGGGCATTTTCTTGCTGCTGCAGTTTCTCTGTCCTGAAGACCGAGCCTCTTCAAAAAGGGAAGAAGACAACGACAAGAGGAGGCGCACAAAAGTGTCAGAACTTCTGACTTCCTGATTGGCCCGGGAAGCTGGTTACATGCTTTTTGGCCAGTTCGATGCTAATTGGCTGGGAAGCCGGCATCCTGGGAAATCAAGAAGCCGGGCAGCGTGTCATTGATTGCACGGGAAGCTGGCTCCATGCTAGCGGAAGTACCGGTATCGGTACTCCGCGAGTACCAAAATATAAATATTCGTACTCGATAGCAAAAAAAAAACAGTAAAAGTGGATCCTTAATTTTAGCACCAAAAGTCTGCTAAAGGCCCTAAAATATATATAGTTCAACTGGAGGTTTTTTTTTCCCAACCAAACCAACAGTATAATAAACAGTCTGTAATAAAGGATTACGTACTGTAGAAGTAGTGGTCCTTTAAAATGACAACCAATTGTGGATGAAACTAATTGCTTCCAAAATGGTTTTTCGTTCACATGTCCCTTGTTGGTGCAGCTTCCAGGAGTGGAGCTCAGAGATCCATTGCTACTATCCAGGCCCGCTACCCCTCCTCATGATGTCATCAGTCCAAAGTCTTCCAGAAAGGACCTTGCAGCAGGAAGAAGTGTCCACCTCACCCAGGCAGTGACCTACATACTCGAAGGACCCTCACAAACTGCAATTCAAAAGACAAACTTTGGACTCTGAGCATCACGTGACCACAGATGTAGGCAAGTAAAAAGTGCATTTAAAATCAATTTAAATTCTGTAGTCCTTGGGACTAGAGGGGACGTCAACACACTCCCAATGTTGATGCTGGGGGAAATTGAATGGGTTGAAATTAGCAGTCTGTCCTACCAATTTATGTCTATACCACTCAAAATCACACCTACCTGCTCGAGCTTTACCCTACCAAGTAAATATGAGCTATGGCCTGTGGTAACAGAACTTATTTATGTCCCTTCTACCATCCACAGCAACACCCAGAACCTTTTACATTGACGCCACCCATGGGCAGCCCTGAAAGAATCACTGGACATGGAGTTTCATGATTCCACATGACTAGCAAGCAGGAACTTTCTCAACGGGCTCAGGAAGTGCGAGCAGTCAGAAAGAGGAGTGACGTAGAGAAGAACGTACAACACTGACATAGCCAGTTTGAATTGCAGAACAGAGATACAGTGGGGGGAATTTACTAAAGCAATCGCAGCAGTTTTAGCCTCTTAGATCTTTTTTTTTTTTATGTGCAAATCTGTCTTTTATCATGTGCCCCTGTTTTGACCTGAGCTTGCACTACTTTTTGCGCCTGTTTTCATCTGCACTTGTCCTGCCGCTGTCTGAAAGTGGAGCATCACCTAACAAAACAAATCGCAACTTAAGAAGTCCCCATGACCACTTCTTCAAGAAGACACAGTTAAGCTTTTTGCCTGGAGTTACGAGCCTTCTTTCCTGGAGTCTTTTTAAAAGGAGAACTATGGGGTCAGTGTTTTTCCCCATAGTTCTCCTTAGGGTAACAGGAGGACACAAACTAGCGTCCTCCCGTTACCCTAGGCTCAGTATACTGCAAGCTACAGCTCGCGGTATACTGAGAGGCCGCACCTGGAGCAGATCCCGACGTAGATGACGGGATCCGCCCAGCTGCGTGAGTGACAGCTGGCTCTGCCTATCTAGAGGCAGAGCCAGCTGTACCCGCCCCCTCCCCCGTCCGTTCCGCCAGTCAGCGCTGGTGGATCGGAGTGGGGAGAGGGGAATCCAGCCCCTACCCCTGTCACGGCAGAGAGCCGTGACAGGATCGAGAGGTGAGGGAACCGGTATGTGTTCCCTCACCTCCCGATCTATTGAGCCGACCTGTGACAGTCTCATTGTCACAGGTCGGCTTAGAACTATGAGCTGAGTGAAAATCACTCATCTCATAGTTCTCCTTTAATCTCATTTATGAACAACATTACACAAGCTTCAAAAATCTGGTGCAAAGTGCGTCAAATATATTCCGCGTAAGTTCATACACCGGCAATTGCGATTATAAATTCCGCCCAGTATATGTTCTAGTTGGGAGGAAATCCTGGAGTTGATCTTCAAGTCTGCACAGTACCTCACCTCCATCGACAGAAAGGAACCCTATTTTCCTGTATTTGCATAAATTAAAAACACAGCAGGGACGCAGGTACTTCTACGTGTGACTGATTTTGTGGGATACACTGCACTTTGCTATGTAAAAAAAATGTCCTTCAAATTTCTAATGTTGAGCAAGAGCTGTAATTCCACATTTTGCGTGCAGCATCTGACAGTGAAATAGGATACTAAAATCAGATACGATGATGGTTTAAAGTAGAACTAGAGCAAAACCTTCAAACCGACAAATGTGCAATCTTTACACCAAATCCTTTTAACATCTGGGCAATTCAACTAAAGTCTACAGTAAAAAAATGCATAAGTAGGAGGTTCAGAAAAAAAAAAAAAAAAAAAAGAAGTAAAAACGATTCGTAGATCCAGCCCTGCCCCTCACATTAAAGAACCAATAGGAAGGCTTGGGAGGGCCAATGTGGCCGAGCTCAACATTTAACAAAAATTCAAGATTCTTTTTTCTTCAGCTGCTTATTTCTCTGGAATGACTGACTGATCACTTACAGTAACCTCTACATACAGATTTTACACCATATGCTTTGTTTGAATATGAATTGCCCAGGTTTAGCAAAGAAATAAAAGTACATGTTCATACTTAATCACATTTTCTGGAGTAAAAAAAAAAGAAAGCAGCAGCCCACATAAGCAATGGCCAGCAGAGGACAGTAACAGAACATAAATAGCAGAACTGCCAGATTAGTCACACTATGGAGCAGTGACCTATATGCCACATTTGTCTCTCTCTCTATAACCTGGCAGACAAAGCGATGTGGTCACTACATTACAGCATCGATTTTCATCTTGGCCATTTAAGAGCTGACCTTTACCAGAAAGATGCTGAACAGCTCAGAGAACAGTTTTAATTATACAAAGACCTAAATAAATATAGCAATATACAGGTTAATGGACACATTTAATCAATTTGGGACTGAAGTCATTTTTAAAAATATTTGCACACAGGTTTCACCAGCTTGTTCTCCAGTCACATCGGCCAAGGAGAAGACAGCCTGAAATCCTAGTCGTTTCTGGGTTTACTAACCAGAGGAGATGAGAGATGGCCTGTGCTGATCTACCTCCCATTCACCCACAGAAACCTGGCATATTCTGGAGCCCGGATACACAGTTGCACTTGGTGATGTAAGGCTTGGATGCAGCTGCTCGGCCATGGAAACCCATTCCATGAAGCTCTCTACGCACTGTTGTTGTGCCAATCTGAAGGCCACATGAAGTTTGAAAGTCTGTAGCTATTGACTCTGCAGACAGTTGGCGACTTCTGCGCACTGTGCGCTTCAGCATGCGCTGACCCCGCTCTGTCATTTTACGCGGCCTACCACTTCGTCGCTGCTGTTCCCAGTTGCTTACGCTTTGTTATAATACCACTAACAGGTGACCGTGGAATATTTAGTAGCAAGGAAATTTCACGGATGGACTTGGCGCACAGGTGGCAACCTATTACGGTACCATGCTTAAATCCACTGAGCTCCTCAGTGGAGCTCAGTGGAGCGACCCATTCTTTTACAAATGTTTGTACAAGAGTCTGCATGCCGAGGTATTGATTTTATACACCTGTGGCCATGGAGGTGATTGGAACACCTGAATCTAATGATTTGGGAGGGGTATCCCATTACTTTTGGCAATATAGTGTATATGTACGTATTGCTGAGAATTACATATCAAAGTTCATTTGAATTCCTCATGGTGCTTACACTTCATTTAAATTAACCTTGAACAATCTTTATACCCAATTTAAAAAAAATAAAAAAAAAAAGATAATTTTAAATAGACTTGATGAAAAAGTGCATAAGCAGAGGTACTCAGTAAAAATGCTGAATCTACGTATTAATATCAGCTTTTCCTGTAGAAGTAGAGTCTAACTACAGACCTTCCTTCTCCTGGGCCTCTTTATTGGTCAGTGATGCTACTCATCACATTTACCTGTTAAAGTCTTGATCTCTGGAACTAGCGATTGTTTTAACATATAGATTTCAAATGAAAGTAACCCCTACGTGCACATTTTAAACCGCATGCTTTGTTTGATGTAGGCACTACCAAACCACATTTTCTGGAGTAAAAGTGTGCCTTTGAGGGACACAGGAATAATAGTATTTCACAGACATACGGGTTACAAACAGCTACCTTCAGGAAGTGGACAAAGACAAAAAGGAAAAACAAAGAAAAAAGGGGTCTACTCCCCTATAGGACCCACGGACGTACCGCCTCAGTTTTGTTATGAAGCATATAGGGCCAGGAGAACAGAGGGGTTGCTTGTATCCCTTAACGTACTCAGATAACGATTTTACGGTAAATACAAAAATCCTATTTTCAAAGATAATAGAGAAAGATATGAGAATAACACTATCCCACATTAAAGTGGCCAACTAGTGTGTACACATACTGATGAGTTCACAATCTAGAAGTCCAGGAGTTTGTCTCTCACATACCGGTGTGTTATATTTTACAGCTCTTTCACAGTATTCCGATCTTAAATAGAAGTTCCTGCCCTCATGTTGTGCCTGGTCTGTCTCCAGCCGTGATTAAATCCACCGAACCCACAGTAATCTGTATGTGTGCATCACATTTGTGTTAACTTTTCTCAGGCACGTAATACATACAGTTGTGCTCAAAAGTTTGCATACCCTTGGAGAATTAGTAATATTTGTACCATTTTTAAAGAAAACATAAGTGAGCTGGCAAAAAACATGTATTTCTTATGGGTTTCATATTCAGCTGTAGGTCATAACAGAATGGCACAATCATAAAACAAAACATCTAAACAGTTGAAGTGGACCTTCACCCCCTTTCCACTAAAAAAATCACATCAGCATAAAGCTCTGCATACCGATTTAAAATCTTACATTCATTAGTTGAACTGTATTAATAAGTAAATGAAAAACAAGTTTCTTTATCTACTTCCTGGTCCAGTTCTGGCACAAATGATGTAATCTGTGCCCAAGCATTGCATCCTGGGAAGGATACATCAGCAGAGCATTTCTGGGAAATCGTATCTGTAATCTCATGAGATCTCAGAAAAAGGAATTTTCTGCACCTGTGATGATGTGCATGGTTACATGTGCTAGAGTTCCAGGAAGTAAAGGGAGATCTAGTAATGTGCCCTTAGTAAATATGGCCACCATGAGAAGAATGGGGAGGAAAAAGATAAGGTATGCAAAGAATACAAAGCCAGCAATTATCTAGAAGTATGCGATTGTAGATTGTCATTACTAAATTAAATTTTTAAAGATCTGGGTAAAGGTCCGCTTTAACTTTTCTCAGGCAAGTGATTCATATGTAGCAAGCATTACATTGTATTGATCCACTTTGCTTTAAACACCCGGTATCCACAGACATAGTAATCAGTTTCCACATGTGCTCCGAACTTATGGAAATGGACAAAAAACAAGATTGTTTTTAGCCACAACCAGCTCAAATATAACTCATTGCTGACTTCTAAATAGTAGTTGTGTTATTATCCACAGTTCACCTTCATCAAAAGGTTTACATTTCATCTGCGGTCTCGACAGCGGCACCAGTGCGAGCTGCGTACATAAGCAAACAGCCATGCATGAGCTTTTACTGGCTATCAGCAGTAGCTATATCATAACTTATGGTCCGCTTTCTGGAGCTCATTATTGCAACCACTTATAAGTCGTTGTGGGTTAAGAATCCTTAATTCTCCTCCGTGCAGCTTGCTCACTCAGTGTTAGAAATCCCATTAAAGTTTGTTTTGTATGTGAGCTGCTTGGAGGTAACAACAATCTTGATTGTTGTCCCTTTAAGTTCGGAGCAAATGTGGATAATGATTCCTGTCTGTGGACGCCGGCTGTTTAAAGCAAAGTGGATAAATACAATGTATTGCACACTGCAATACTGCGTTTTTGTCTTTTTTGACATCTTGTCTACTGGACTAATACGGCTTACATACATATACATATATACACACACACTGGCAGAAATCGTAAAATGTTGGCATTCATATTGGAAATATGACTGATCATGCCAAAAACTGTGGAGACGGCAACACGCAAATGCAGCAGTGCCGTCCATCCGTTTTTTTACTACGGGCGGACGGCAAGAGGTTAAGGATAGTGATCATTTTAACCAATTTAATATCACAGTTGTTTGGCTCCTTTTTAAAATCATTATAACAGAAATCATCCAAAACCTTACAAACCCTGGAATGTGGCTTTGTTACAGACACACACAGGTTAAAATGGCAATTAAAGGTTAATTTCCCACATCTGCAGCTTTTTAAATTGCAATTAGAGTCTGTGTCTATATAGTCAATGAGTTTGTCACGTGGATGCACTGAGCAGGCTAGATACTGAGCCATGGGGAGCAGAAAAGAACAGTCAAAAGACCTGCATAAGAAGGTAACTTTATAAAGATGAAAAGGATATCAAAATATATCCAAAGCCTTTAAAATACCAGTCAGTACCGTTCAATCACTTATGAAGTGGAAAAACATGAGTTGATTACCTGATAACTCTGTTTCCAGGAATCTTCCAGGACAGCCATCGAGATATAGGCTCCGCCTGCCTGCAACAGGAAACACATCAACCACATTAAATAAATAGACTCCTCCTTCCATCCCAAGTCAGTAACCTCTAGGACCGAAGGC
>NW_017308103.1:114124-138983 GCF_000935625.1 Nanorana parkeri | reverse complement strand
GGGGGGGCCACCATCTGGCGCCAACTCACGTGCAGGAGGATGGTTGCCTTCCCTGAGTGATGGAAGGGAACCTTGGCCAAGAATCGGATGGGGGTCCGATAGGGAAGCCCTGCATGCGCTGCAGCAGGTAATCCTGGAGTAGGTCCCAACGCATAGCAGGGTAGGCTCAGCCCTAAGGCAAACAAACATGAGCCCTAAAAACAACAAACATTACGATGTCCCTGTGTAGCCGGCGGAAACACAAAAAAACTGACTTGGGATGGAAGGAGGAGTCTATTTATTTAATGTGGTTGATGTGTTTCCTGTTGCAGGCAGGCGGAGCCTATATCTCGATGGCTGTCCTGGAAGATGACTGGGGAAATTTGGGGATCTCTTGATACCAGGGCAAGGTCAGGTATACCCAGAAAGATTGCAGCCACAACTGCCAGAAGAATTGCTGGGGATACAAAGAAAACCCCCACAGGTAACCTCAGGAGAAATGGAAAGCAAGTGTTATTGTTTCAAGGAGCACACTACGACGATACTTGTTCTTAAATGAGCTGCGTGGTCGAGTTGCCATATAGAAGCCTTTACTTTACTGCGCCACTGCCATAAAAAAGCCCGGTTACAATATGCCCGACAACACCTTGACACACCTCACAGCTTCTGGCACACTGTAATTTGGAGTAATGAGACCAAACTAGAGTTTTATGGTCACAACCATAAGTGCTATGTTTGGAGAGGAGTCAACAAGGCCTATAGCGACAAGAACACAATCCCCCACTGTGAAGCATGGTGGTGGCTCACTGATGTTTTTGGGGGGTGTGAGCTCTGAAGGCACGGGGAATCTTGTGAACATTGATGGCAAGATGAATGCAGCATGTTATCAGAAAATACTGGCAGACAATTTGCATTCTTCTGCATGAAAGCTGCGTATGGTACGATCTTGGCCTTTCCAGCATGACAATGAGCACAGGGCCAAGTTGACCCTCGAGTGGTTACAGCAGAAAAGTGAAGGTTCTGGAGTGGCCATCACAGTCTCCTGACCTTAATATAATTGATCCGCTCTGGGGAGATCTCAAACGTGCAGTTCATGCAAGATGGCCAAAGACTTTGCATGAACTAGAGGAATTTTGCCAAAATGAATGGGCAGCTATACCACCTGCAAGAATTCCAGGCCTCAGACAACTATTACAAAAGACTGCACGCTGTTATTGATGCTACAGGGGGCAATACACAGTATTAGGAACTAAGGGTGTGCAGACTTTTAAACAGGGGTTGTTTCTTTTTTTTAAATTTGTTACCATATTTTGTTTTACGAGTGTGCCATTCTGTTATGACCTACAGCTGAATATGAAAACCATAAGAAATAAAAGAAAAATTTTTGTTTGCCAGCTCACTTATGTTTTCTTTAAAAATGGTACAAATATTACCGATTCTCCAAGGGTATGCAAACGTTTGAGCACAACTGTATGTATTACTTGCCTGAGAAAAGTTAACTCAAATGTGACAAATGTGATGCACACATACAGATTACTGTGGGTCTGGTGGATTTAATCACGGCTGGAGACAGACCAGGCACAACATGAGGGCAGGAACTTCTATTTAAGATCGGAATACTGTGAAAGAGCTGTAAAATATAAAACACACCGGTATGTGAGAGACAAGCTCCTGGACTTCTAGATTGTGAACTCATCAGTATGTGTACACACTAGTTGGCCGCTTTAATGAGGGATAGTGTTATTCTCATATTTTTCAGCGCGCTGCTTAATTTAGGGGCGGCCCCCTCCTCACTTGCTTGTATTTAGGAATTGTATGCAATTTATCTATGGATTGATGAGGAGCAGAGAGTGTGGTCAGTATGGAACAGCTGTGTATGGTTTTGGCAATGTTGACAATGCTATTTGACAAATGACAATGCTAACCAGGTTAGGGTAAGGTGTTCTGGTGCGGAGCAGGTTTTTTGATTTCTGAATTTGTTGGATTTTTGTATGAAGATTATTAAATGACAAATTATAAATAGGCTCCCTCGCTCTGTTACGTTCTATACAAAACAACGGTATTTTTTCAGTAGTTTGTTTTGAGTCCCTGATCGATGGTGATGCCAAAATAAGTAGATTTTGAATAGGTATCCCAGGTTTTCTTATGAATTTTTGAAAAGAAGAGTCACTATACAGCTGCCTTTCCCGTTTGATGAAACACTGCCCATTTGCAGTTCCCCTGCTGATGTAGGTATTGGAAGACTGGTAAGACACAGTGTGGTTTCTCCTGCATGACCATACATCCTGTAGTGACATACAAGCTGGTGGGAGAAACCGCAGCAAGCCGCAGGGTTTCCACACACCGGAAGTGTGGAATATTTGCTGAAAGCTGATTTGAGCTGAGCAACATTGAGCTATGGTGCACATTGGCGCTACGAGGCGCTTCTTTTGGCAGTCTATCAGAGCCTATTGGGGCCAAATCGCACAAAATCCGCTGGAAAATAGGTCATGTTCGAGCGACAAGCTTGAGCTACAAGCTGCAGGCGACATTGAGCTGCGAGATGTGAACAGTTCCATTGAAATGCTTTGGACGAGCTGCATTGAGCTGATGTTTGAGAGATTTGTAGCGCGATTCCCACTCCAACATCGCTCAGTGTGAATGGTGTCTAATATTTCCAGCATGGCGCCCTTCCACAAGTCTAGATTGATGGTGACATTTTTAACTACCTTACTACCCACAGGGAGCAGCAGCGGCTTAAAGTGATATTAAAGTCAAAAGGATTTTAGGCCGTTTCAAATGCTGATTAAAAATCACTTACAATGGATACTGCACCTTGATGTTTAACCCCTTCTTGACCAGTGAGGTACAGTGTACATCCACTGGCATTGGGCTCGCTTAAAAAAGAAAAAAAAAGACTGTTTATACTTAAACAAGTAAAGCAGACTTTAGTGTAGAAGCAATTCTGGCAGCTCAGCTGCCATGCGATCGCTTCTACGGGCTGGTAAATGAACACCCCTCCCTCCCCATCGTCATGTGCCGGGTTCATTGTGGGTTCTTGTGCCTTTAAAAGGAGGGTGGCCTCCTGGCAAACCTGCACCCAGTTCATCCTGAATGCTCCAAAATGGAGACTCTCGTAGGTTAGAGTTAGGACCACACTATACAGAGGGGCCTTCTAGAATTCTATAAATATAATCTGCACAATGGTTGTATAATAAAGCCCAATAAGCTGCTGTGCTAAAAGTGCACCACAACCTTATACTGTATCAGGGGTTTGGAATTCCTATCGCCCGACGCCCGGGACAGGCAGTTTCGGACGCCGGACGAGTAGTTTTTTCTACATTTAGCCCGGCTGCGGGCAAGCAGCATGGCTAAATGTAGTGTGGGAGTCGTTTTGTACGAGTGATTTTGAACGGCTGTACAGCCGTCCAAAACCGCTTGTAACCTGCCTGAAACTCACCGCCCTCCCCTCTCCCTCTCTCCAGCGGCCGGCCGTGTACAGTTCCCCGCAGCCTCTCTCTCTGGGCTTCCTTTTTGCTGTGGTCTTCGGGGTCCCCCCCCCTCTTGTGGGGGATTTGTGACCACAGCAAATTAGGTTAGAGAGCACGGAGCAGGGCAGAGAACGCTTCTCTGCTCGGCTCCGTGTGAATAGCGACACAGGAATGCAGCCTTCCTGTCACAGGAGAACGAGCACAGTACTGTGCTAGAACTCCTGTGTTGGAGGTGACAGGGTCAATAACGAGTACCTCCAAATGCTATCACAGAGGCTTGTTACGCCTTGTGTGATAGCAATAAAGTCAAGTGAAAAGTAAAATATATAACAATTAAAAATGGAAATACATAAAAAAGGACAAAATAAAAAAGGCAATAAAGTGAAAAATAACAAATATGAAATAAAAAAATATTACAAAGCAAAAAAAAAATCTAAAATTAAAACTAACCCCTAACATCTGCATGCGAATAAACGCATGCATGGGGTGTTGTGTGTGCTCGGAGTGGGCGATCCGTTACCGCGCGGCAATCGCGCACAAAACCGCAAGGCTGGCCGGCCACAGAATCGCACACCACAGCCGATCGCGCTGGCATGCCATTATTGTCTAATGGCACCCCCAGTCGCGCCAGGCAGATTGCGCAGTTTCGCGGCGCAATCGCACATAATCGCAATTAAAAAAACACGGCACGGTGCGTGCCGCAAAAAAAAGGTACATTTACCTTTTTTCAGCGATTACCACGCGGATGTAACCCCATTGAAATAAATAGGGCCTCGTGGCGATCGCACACGGTCGCCCAAGTCTGCACCAGCCCCAAAGGGTAAATTCACTTTGCCAAGTAATTTTGGAAAAAGGAATTACCTGCACAAATCTGACTCCTCCCGCTATATTTACCATTCAGAGAACGGTCCTTCCCATCCGCCAGTATGGGTGTACTATCTGTACCTGTGCCATGTATTCTGAATTTCGCTCGCAAAATGCAAGCACCCGTTGGTCAGCGCAGTCACCTGACGGCACTGACCAATGAGAAGCTCTTCTTGCCACTGCTAAATGCAGTTTTTTGGTTACATTTTTTTTCTTTTTTGTATCAGGACAAGTAGATTTCCATGAGGGACAAGTAGATCGGCCCCCGCTTTAGTCCTTGGACAAGTAGTTTTTTTTAAACATTTCCACAGATCAATAGGCCAGATCAAAACAAATATACATTGCTCAGCAAAACATTGCTTTACATTTTTGCCCCAGCGCTTAGAATCATGTTTCTGAACAGCTGCTTCCAAGCCTCCTTATGGATGGTGTGCATCTTTAAGCGTGACATTCACAAATAAACTGTATTTTTTTTTTAAACTATCAAAAAGTCCAATGCATCCAGTGTTCCTTTGAAGTGTGCTAAAAGGCAAATCTATATATTAACCACTACAGTTTTTTTTCTTTTTTGTATCAGGACAAGTAGATTTCCATGAGGGACAAGTAGATCGGCCCCCGCTTTAGTCCTTGGACAAGTAGTTTTTTTTAAACATTTCCACAGATCAATAGGCCAGATCAAAACAAATATACATTGCTCAGCAAAACATTGCTTTACATTTTTGCCCCAGCGCTTAGAATCATGTTTCTGAACAGCTGCTTCCAAGCCTCCTTATGGATGGTGTGCATATTTAAGCGTGACATTCACAAATAAACTGTATTTTTTTTTTAAACTATCAAAAAGTCCAATGCATCCAGTGTTCCTTTGAAGTGTGCTAAAAGGCAAATCTATATATTAACCACTACAGTTCTTAGCGTCGTTCCAAAACGCGTTTTTTGTTTTAACCCTTAGAGCTCAGTGCACGGTATATATTATATATATATATATGAGATTCAGGGAAGCTGAGCTGAGAGACTTTGAAGCAGCTTTTCAGAAACATGATTGTAAGTGTTTGGGCAAAAATGTAAAGCAATGCTTTGCTGAGAAACGTATATTGGTTTAATTTGGATTCATTATAGAAAAAAAGGTTTGAGAGTTTACTACTACTTTAAGAAATCCTGGAAACGCTGGTAAATTCTCAAAGCACCTCGAACCTCCTCATTCTGAAAAATTAATTGGTTATCCACTTCCTCATTGGGCAGTTTTCAGGTTGCTTAATCTTCACAATTCACTGACAATAGCTTGTGAACATTTCGTGAATTGGTATACTAAGGAAGTGGAAACTGCATTTCATGAGAAGCAAACCGCATTAAGTGAAGAAATGTAAAGCAGAGGACAGCTCATGTACAGCAATCAAGGATACAATACTACAGCTGCCAGTCAGTTACATTATGGAGCAGTTGTTTCTTTGCCACATTTGGCTGTGTCCCCTCATAACCTGGCAGACAAAGCGATGTGGTCACTACATTACAGCATCCATTCTCATCTTGGCCATTTAAGAGCTGACCTTTATCAGAAAGACGAATCGATTAATCTAGATATAATATGATCGTGAGCTATATTAGGCTCCACTCACATATAGCGTTTGCGTTTCCCACTCGGTTTTCAGAGCGGGACGAAACCGCTAAAATGTTTAATCTGCACAGAATTCACTTGTTTGCTGCGAACGTGCGTAATCCGCCATATGATCATGATTGTACTATTTTGCGTATCGCGCAACCGCCGCAAAAGTCAGAAGAATGCACATTAAAGTGCATTGTTTTTTCTGTTCAGAGCGGCTCCGCGTATTTTCAGCCGGCCAAATACGTGCGGGCAACCGCTCCTGTGTGAATAGAGCCTTAGCCTGTAAGAACCAGGGCACTCCCGAAAAACCTGAGATTAGATACACAAATCTCAACTTTTTGGTTAAAGCCCATAACTGGCCACACTCTCCCAAAACTAAGCATTAGACTGATGCCCATTAAACTAAAAGAACCAAAACGGGAGCTGTGGGGGGGCTTGTTAGAATTATTCCCATATTGCATAGTTTTGATAAATCTAATGGAGATTGTACAATCAATTGTGTATTGCAAGCTTTACAGTGTCTACAGCCTCCAACAAGCACAGCGCAAGCAGACACATTGTTCTAGAGAAGAGAGGTTGATAGCCCCAAGATCTCTCCTAGTCTGGGGGTTGTTCTAGTGTGGACTGCAAAACGCTGTTACCCCGTGAAATCTGGATGCTTATATCAGTTGCATTAAAAATAAACCACCACACCAAAAAAAGAAAACAAAAAAAACAGATAGATTGATGAACAGAGAAGTGCATTAAAAGAGAACTAGGGCCAAATCTTTTTGGGCTCTAGTTCTCTCTAGGGTCACAGGACATTTACTGGTCTACATTACTAGAGCCACACTAACTGAGTCACCACTCTCTGCAGGTAGATGATCGGGAACTGAATGATCAGCAATATGTGATCGTTCAGTTCTCAATCTATAGAGCCGGTGTGTGACAGCTGCAGTGTCACACATCAGCTCTAACTATTGGCATGTGTATTTCACTCATCCCATATTCATTTAATTTGTGCCATTTATATTTCCCTAAAGTTCAGAGGATATAAAATTACATTAGCCACAAAAATATCTTTCAACAGGATAATGCGCACCGTCACACTGCAAAAATGGTTCAAGAATGGTTTGAGGGACACAACAGGTTGGAGGTGTTCACTTGGCCTCCAAATTCTCCAGATCTCAATCCAATCAAGTGTCCGTAGGATTTGCTGGAACAACAAGTCTGTTCCACGGAGGCTGCACTGCGCAACTTACAGGACATAAAGGTTCTGTTACTGACGGATTGGTGCCAAATACCACAGCATACCCTCAGCAGTCTTGTGGAGTCCATGCCTTCACGAGTCAGGGCTACTCAAAGTTAGGCGGATGATAATGTTATGGCTGATCAGTGTGTGTATATATTTATATACTTTCCATTTAAACATAGCACTGCATTCGCCTAAATACAAGATGAAACATTTGACCCACTTTGCCTGCAATCCACACACATGCTGTTTCCAAAGAAATGCAATGCAAAGCAGATCTAACAGCCTCTGAACGATTATCTGCTCTATACTCCTAGCCAATGGTAATCTAACTTGCTTTGACACGCCATTCTAACGGACCTCAAACACAGGAAACCGCTGCCATGTAAAAAAGCATAAAGTTAGTCAAAAGCTCCCAAGGAGAAAAGGATGGAAAGGTAGAGGTGCAAAGAATCAAACCCTGTGTCAAAGTACAAATGCATTTGTTTACATCTTAGTGTGTTATTTAACATTCGCGTGTGTCCCCATTCCCCCCCAGTGGGCATTGGTGGTCAGTGACCGTCCCATTCGCCTCATTAGAGACAACAATCAATCACAATTATCATAGATGTACTATTAAAATAAGAAAAAAAAATGGCAAAGACATACCCTCGCCACATCAAATCTTCTACTGTTCTGGATTCAAAGTCCCGCCTGAAATACAAAGAAATAAATAATGACATCAACAAAGTTTGGAAATGACTGCAATAGTTATCAGAGAAGAGAAATGCAGATAATGTGCAAATTCCAACATGGTGTGTCACTGTTATAGCAGTTGAAGCAGATACTTGGATAGATTGGCATCATTACAAATACTTTGAGAGACCGCTCTATTTAATACAGCAGAGCCCGACGTTGGATGTGAGGCCTTGAGGGTCATATCTAACCAGCATCACTGTATACAAAGGACACAGTTTTGTCTCTTAATTTGTCCATGCGCTTAAGACAGCTGTAGAGACGCAGTTCGGGTTTAACTTGTAAGTCCTGGGTATGATCTACTAGAAAAGATGTTGCACACATTTATTCATACTATATATTAAGAGTCAGACAGGAAGAAATGAGCCTTTCGCTTCTGGTTAACACAAAATGTGTTGCATTAGACACCCAGGTGATAGCAAACAAACACTTCCAGCCCACACCCATTCCCCTCTTTATTTATCACTAGCAGGGTTATTCACAGAAGGGTGAGGAGTTTGCAGAAGGCAGGAGAAGTGAACAATCTAGGATAACAAAGTGGATTTGGAAAAAATTCTCCAATTCAGCTATGTTGTCCCAGATTGTTCACTTCTCCTGCCTTCTGCAAACTCTTCCCCCTTTAGTGAATAACCCTGTAAATATGATGGACGCCTTGCCGGCAAAACTGAATTTACAGGAGGAACCAGAATGTGGGTAGTCAAGCTCTGGATAAAGTGCTCTGGGATTTGGGAGCTCTGGAGGGTGCCCAGGAGGAAAACGTGAGGTATGTTACATACAATAAAGGCATATTTGCACGTCAGAGCTTAAAAAGAAAACTATGAGGCGAGTGAAAATCACTCATCCTCATAGTTCGAGCCTACGTGTGACAATAAAACTGTCACACGTCGGCTCAATATAGATCGGGAAGTGAGCGAACACATACAGTCACTCGCTCACTTCTCGATCATTTCCCTGCAGAGAGCAGTGACCGTCAGTCACGGCTGCCTGCAGGGATTCCCCCCTCTCCTCTCTGATCCTCCAGTGCTGACTGAAGGAATGGACCGGGGAGGGGGCGGGTACAGCTGGCTCTTCTTCTAGATAGTCAGAGCCAGCTGTCAGTCACACGGCTGGGTGGATCTCAACAGCATTGTCGGGATCCATGCCGGCTGCGTCGTCTCAGTATATCGTGAGCTGTAGCTTTGGGTCACGGGAGGAGGTTAGTTTATGTCCTCCTGTGACCCTAAAGAGAACTATGGGGAAAACCACGTATCCCCATTGTTCTCATTTAATGTGTTTTAATTATGTGAATTGAAGAATATTTTTCACATGTAGTTTAGAGATTATTGTCAGAGTTGTGCATGATTGGAGTTGTATTGGTGCTCGCCTACTGAAACTCACAACCCCATGCATAAAGTCTACTTTGTAGCCAGTAGGTGGTGTAAAGGCCCATTCACACCATAGCATTGCCCTAAAGCCATGGTTTCTGCATGTTTAGTGCACATCGTAATGTAACGCAATAGCATGCGTTGCATAGCCGTGTTAAAGAAACTAGTGCATGCATCGCCAGGAGGTGAACTGGGACACCATCAACAATGAATAGCAAGGCGGCGTACCTAGCATGCACTGCCTTGTATGAACACACACACTTCTGCAGCATTACTAGGGTGTAAATGGGCCATAAACAGAGGTTGTAGAGCCGGCAAGAGAGGTGACCTATCAAGCAAAGACTCAAATTAACTAACTACCAATATTGGCCGTTATCAATCTCTTGCTTCAGTACTTTCTACAGAACAAGTATGCACAGCAGAGTTCTCATATCACTTACTAGCTCCAATTGAATGACTCGGAAATTAAAGAAGCCAAACAAATCAGGCAACTGCCATTTATAAATGAAAGTCAGCCATAGCAGCCTATACATTTTCTGACAGGTTTCCTTTAAAGAACTCCGGACAAAAACGGGCTACCCCCGCACTGCAAGGGTTAACTGCTCGTTCTGGCCGAGCAAAAGAAAAAATTATGCTCACCCGACCCTCCACCGCTGCGGCAATGGTATGTCCCTTGGCATCCTCATGTTCGATACACAGTGTATTGGATGACATGAATCGAGGATCTTTAGACTGCTGCAGCGGAAAGACTCTGGAAAGAGCAGTCTAAGAGCAAGCCGGCTTCGAGGATTAGGAAAGTATTACTTTTATTTTCAGCCCTAGACACAAACGATCACTTAACCTTTGCAGTCACTGCGGGGGTAGCCCCACTGCAAGGGTTAATACATTGCCTGGAATTCTGCTTTAAAATCAATCTTTCCATTTCCCAAGTAAGTAAATAACTACGCCGAGCACAGTAGAGCCTTTTTAGAAGAGAAGTTACTCCATATCTTATTCCATCACATCTCTCCCCCTCCCCCACACATTTCCCCCCCCAAACATTGAGTATTATTCCTTATTTCAGGTTAGTGGTAGAGCCATGAAAAGCATTATGTTCCAATGGCCAAATGCAAATCCCGAATTGCTGATGGATATAACGGTTTCAGGCTTTTTGGCCATTATAGTTGCAGTAAATGGAAACCATGGCTTCCATGGAAGACGGCTTAAGGTCCAACTAGCAAGTATAAAATCAATAAAGTTTTTGTGAGAAGGAACTAAAAGGATTTAAAAAAAATCTAAAAATCAACCAAATCGGTGCGTAGCACAGTAGAGCCAAATTTTGCCTTTGCAGCATGAAGGAATGATTTGAAAGGCTCCGCCCACTGTCCTACAATTATAAATAACTCTCCTATTTCTGGGGTATGTAATGCAGACATGTAAATTACCATGAGGGTAATCAAAACTGGAGCAGACAAAATCTGGAGCAGTTGCCCACGGCAAACAACCAACTTCTCTCTTCAGTTTGTTCAGTTAAGATTTGAAAACAAAACAGAAGCCGATTGGTTGCCGTGGACAACTGCTCCAGAGTTTGTCTGCTCCAGTTCTGATAAATTCCCCTCCTGTTCTAAGACGGCTTTATTGTGTTATGTCCAAATTCAGAAGAGGGATTTTTGTTTCCTTCAGCCCATCACTATAAATGTAATGGCTCCCCTTGCAATTTTCACATCCAACTCCACAAGGAGAATATATATATATATTAGAGCTGGATCAGTTCACATTTTGGGCCGGGACGCGAGGAGACACACAAGGTAAGTATATGTACGCGTGCACCCGCATGCAGACACTGTTGGACAGGAAGTGCCAGCAAGCTCAGAGGAGTTAGCGCTGGATCGGAGATTCGCCGCAGCGCTGGAGAGAAGGCTGAAAACTACAGGAAAGAAATTGATCGGATTAAGAGACATCATTTAAGGTAAGTGCTTTCATTAACGTTGGGGTGAGGGGAAAAATGTTTTGCCTTAAGGGCCTGTTCACATGAGATCAGGTGCTGATCAGCAGACGTGGAGCTGCTGATGCAGTGCGTTTTTGACGCGTTTTGGTCCGGATGCTGACAGTTAATTTTTTGTCAACGTTGATGACATCATAATAAGTGGAGCAAGAATACAATTTTTTCCTTTTTTTCCCCCTTAGCTGCATTGCTTTTCCGTTCCGTTTTCGTTGCGTTTCGTGCGTTTCCGGACCGGACAAAATGTGACATGCAGTATTTTTTCTGTCATAAGCTGAACGGACTGCGCATGTGAGAACTGGAGCCCATAAAACACATAGGGAT
Source organism: Nanorana parkeri (assembly GCF_000935625.1). NCBI lineage: Eukaryota > Metazoa > Chordata > Amphibia > Anura > Dicroglossidae > Nanorana > Nanorana parkeri. The sequence continues at coordinate 127,435 of NW_017308103.1, read as the reverse complement.
ACATTGGGATGCATTTTGAGTGCAGCAGTGTACGGAGCTGGTCAGCACACAAAACGGACGTCGTGTGAACAGGCCCTTAATGTCACTAAGTATAAAAGGATATTGTACAGAGAATGGTAACACGTGGCCAGTTTTATAAATAATGGGAATCAAAAACAGTTGACTAGAATGTATATCACTTAAAGCCCATTGCCCTGGGGGTGTGAGGTGGTGAAGGAGAAGCCCGGAGTTCCGCTTTAAAATGCATTTCCAATTTCATAGCCAAATTGGCATAATCCCCCCCCCAAAAAAAAAAATATTTATATATACACACACACATACACACATATATACATACATACATATATTTTAAATGCTTGCTTTTACTTGTTAAAGGCTTTAGGCTTTTTAAGGGTTAACATTTCTACTTGCTTCTCTTGCTTTGTAATGTTAGGAGGGGCTGTGAGAGGTTAAAGGAATACAACCCTGGCTTATCAATTCAAATGTAATTAAGTTAATGAGAGAAACATAATCCTCAGATTTCAGTCTCTAACCACTTGCTGTCCGGGGCATTTTCTTACTATTTGCGCACACATGATAAAAAAAAAATTTTTGGCTAGAAAACAGCTTCAGACCCCCAAACAAATGGTATAGTTTCTGAAAGCGGAGGCCCTGTAGAACTAAAAAAAATGCTAGTTGGAATTTTTGACGTTGCACGGTTTTTGTGCAAATGTTTATCAAACCCATATTTTTAGGAAAAAATAAAACAATTAAAATTTAGTGCACAAAAACATAATATAATACCCAATTTCTTGGTACAATATGAAAGACGGGATCGCGCCGGGTAAATAGTTACCAAACATGTCAAGCCTTAAAATTGCGTTCGCCCGTGAAGCTGCAAAAAAAGTCAATACCCAAAACATAGGGCTCATCAGTTTAGTGATTGACAGAGCTAGAATTATTGTTCTCCCTCCGACGTTCATGGCCATATGTAACATGTGTAGCGCAATTGTCCTTCTCGCACGTAGGCGCACCGACACGTGTTATCTATGTGCATGCACGTGGGGGGCGGGGAACTTAAAAAACATTTTTTTGCATTTAATTTTTCTTATGTTACTTTAATTTGTATCACTTTTAAACACTATTTTACACTAACCCTATTGCTATTACATAGGGGGCTAACAAGCGCCCTATGTAATAGCAGATAAGGTGCGACAGGTCCTCTTTATGGAGACATCAGGGGTCTTTCACACCACTAATTTCACCCAGGGACCCCAAAGAAGCCGACATCTGCTTGCCCAGCTTCATCTCCTGGCTCTAAGAGCCAGAGACTGTGTACAGGGACACCAGAAGTGATGTAGTACACATCACTTCCGGGTCCAGTGATCGGAGGAGAGATCTCTGATCATTGCGAGGAGTACATCTAAAAGGTGAAAAATAGTTTGTTTTTGTTTTTTTGGTATGCTGTGTGAATAAAAACAAACATAGAGGGATTTTCTCAAATAGGACTGCAAAAGTGGAAATAGAGTACAGAGAAAAGCACAGACATATCAAAACATTGTTTTAACTGTGGTTTGGAGAACTTCACAGGTTTTTAACAACGTAAAATAAGAGTTTAACCACAGAAACTTCCAGTGTGCACCCGCAGGCAGCATCCAAAATACAGGTGCAAAATGAAATACAGGCTGGTTTCACAAATGCTTGCATTTCACAGCTCAAATGCTTCATATAAAAAACACAAAGAAAGAAAAAAACTGCACCGACGTAATAGTGACACTTCCTGTATAATTTGATCACAGAGCTCCATGCCAGCAGTGAGACCACCAGGGATTACACAAGCTAAATTTCTGCTTAGGATAACAGGAAATACCTGGTATAACTGCTAAATTACCAGAGAGATTGTTCAAGAACCAATTACATCATTAAAGGCTGTGTGTAATTTGCGCAAATAGAAAAAAAAATAGAAAAAAAAAAAGAAAGGAATTTTACAAGGAATATTAAAGATCCAATAAAACAAGGTGGTTGCTACAAATAACATTGGAACATTTCATTTCAAGAAACGATCATTTGCATTTAAAATGCCTAGTTAAAGCTTAAAGTGACACTAAACTCAGGCGTTAAATCTTAAAAATATATTCAAGAACCTTAACGGTTAACAAAAATGTATCTTATTTGTGTATCACTCAGCTGTAGATCCTCAAATCATCTCTGAATTGGTGCTGACACTGTCCTTCCTTCTGGAGGGTGGCTACTTTTGTACCCCATGGTCCCTGTGTGTATTGTAAAGTAGCCACGGCTCCAAGCTCACTCCTGTGATGGACTACAATCTCAGTACAAATTCGTAAACTAAACATGAGATTGGAGTCCATCACAAGAGTGAGCTTGGAGCGGTGGCTACATTACAACACACACAGTGACGATGGGGAACAAAAGTAGTCACCCTCCAGAAGGAAGGGCAGTGTCGGCACCAATTCAGAGAGGATTTGAGGATCTACAGCCGAGTGATACACAAATAAGATACATTTGTTAAATTTAAAAAAAGCATTCAAGTACCTTAACTATTAACTCCTGATTAATGTCACTTTAACCCCAGGAAGACTAAATACACAGTTGAAATACAGATTTGAATTGTGAAGTGCTGACTACATACATTTAGGCCTCATTCACACTGCCGCGCGTACATACGTCTTGTACCATATGCAAATAAATGGCTCCATACACACAGCCGCGTATGGAGCCGTATATTTGCTCAAAAACAGAATGGAACAGAGATGCGTCCAGGCAGCGCCTCTGTGTATTTACGCGCACATACGCGTGTACATGCGTACAGCACATTAAAATTCCATTACGAGTGATGCATTCTGGGATTGCATATACGCGCATAGACGCTCGTATATACGCGCATAGACGCAATATACAATTTTGCTTGCGTTGTGTGTGAATGAGGCCTTAGTGTTCCGTCATTTTGATTAACCTCTTGCCGTCCGCCCGTAGTAGAAAAACGGACGGACGGCACTGCTGCATCCGCGGGTTTGCAGTCTCCAGACGGCAATTTTTTTCTACTCGCGCGCACCCCCTAGCGGGCACGCACGGGCAGAAAAGACCCGATCAGTGCACACACCCGTTACCGGGTGTTACACATATAGGCGATCAGCGGGTCCATAGCCCGCCGATCGCCTATATGTGCTCGTTCGCGGCACACCGCGATCTCTGCTTCATCAGCTTCTTTTGGGGTACACAGGTGATATTAGGGGTCCTAGAGACCCCTAATATCTCCATAAAGAGGACCTGTCAGTGTGCCTTTGCTATTATATAGGGGGATTGTTATCCCCCTATATAATAGCAATAACAATAAGTGCAAAAAAAATAAATATAAATAAAAAAAAATAAAAGTAACATAAAAAAAGGGGAAAAAACCCCCCCAAAATGTTTAACTCCCCCACCCCCACGTTTACGCGCCTATAAACGTAAATACGCGTCCGGTGCCCCAGCGCGCAAAAATTACAATTGCGCTACACATGACATATCGGCACGAAGGTCGGAGTGAGAGCAATCATTTTAGGGCCATCAATCACTGATAACACTAAACTGATGAGCGGTAACAGCTTTTAAAGCGTCGCCTATGGCCAATTTTGGGTATTATCGTTTTTTGAGGTTTCGCGCGCGCACGCAATTTTAAGGCTTGACATGTTTAGTGTCTTTTTACCCGACGTGACCCCATCTTTTATATTTTACCAAAAAATTGGGTAATAATAAATGTTTTATCATTTAATATAGGGGAAACTGTTTTTTTTTTTATTTCGGTGATTTTTCCTTAATATAGTAAAAAAATAAAAACCCCCAGTGGTGAATAAATACCACCAAAAGAAAGCTCTATCTGTCCCCAAAAAAGGGTATAAAATTCATTTCAGTACAGCGCTGCATGACGGAATAAATGTCAGTCAAAGTACCGCAGCGCTGAATACTGAAAAATGGCCTGGATGGGAAGAGGGTTTAACACCGCGGATGTCAACTGGTTAACAATCCACCCTACTAGGTCTTAGAGTTTCTGACAGACTAAAATGCTGTAAGGCCCCATTCACACCTGAGAGAACTCAAAGCTCTAAAACGTTCAGTAACCAAGAACCTCGGGCTTTTAAATTGTGCATGTTCACATATGAGCACCTGAAGTTTACATAAGGGTACATGAGCTACATTAAAAAAAAAAAAAAAAGAAGAAGAAGAGCATTTTTGGCCCATGAACCTCAAAGTAAGCACCTGAAAATGAGAGTTTTTAAAGTCTAAAACAATCATCTCCTCCGATGACTGGGTCACAGCATGTCAAGTGTGACAAGCAGCGCCATTTGTCAAACGCAACAATTGGAATAGGGCCACAACCGAATGGGTACATGGTTACGCCATGGTATTTCAATAGAAAACCCCACTGGGATAAACCGTACAAAAACCCTACATTCAGGAGGAGGTAATATTGCCTCCTGGACTCTGGGCAGCCGCTGCTCCACCTCCCCTCATGTAAGTGATGCACCGCAGATCACTTTCCAGAGGGGACGAGGCCCAAGACCCTATTCACAGGCATTTACAGTTCAAAGCTACAAAACACTCAACACAAGGAATCACATAGTTTTCTATGGTCCCTGTTCACACCAGAGCATTCTGTCGCCTGCAGAAAAAAAAACGGTATCTTGAAAAAAAAATGCACAAGCTTCTTTTCAGGCAGAAGAGTGTTTGGTCCCCATAGATCTCAATGCAAAACACCTTAAAACGCATGTCACAAGCATTTAACATGTTTGAGGCATTTTTACATGTCACATATGCTACTGCTTTCCATTGGGCCAAATCTAAAACATCCTGAAGCTAAGTGATTGTAAAATTCTTCAAAATGCATGCAAAAACACTCAAACACCTAAAAACGACAAAGCCCAGATACAAACCGGGCCCAATATTTTCCTGTCAAACTGACAGGACTGTGCAAATCAATAAAGTCCTGACTGGCTCAGAGTACGGGCCCTCCCTTTCTTAGAAAGTTGGTTTTCAAGGGATTTAGGCTGGGTTCACACCTAGGCGTATTGTAATATGCGCGTCTGTCGCGCGACCGTCACGCGGCTTTTTTACCGCGATTCGCGGTAAAAAAGTCGCGCGATTCCAAAGGCTACTTGGCTTATCCCAATGGAAAACGCCCTACAAAACGGCCCAAAGTAGTCCCGGGACCTTTTCAGGCGTGGGCCGTGTTGTAGGGCGTTAGGGACGGGCGGAAATACGCCTAGGTGGGAACGAGGGCATTGACTACAATGCAATTTATATTTTTGACCGTTTTGTAGAGCGTCCGTCGGGCGTAGGACACGCTACAAAACGGTCAGGTGTGAACGGGGCCTTAGAGGTAAATCTAAAGATGGATTTATGTAAAAGTTCTAGATTTTATTTTTAATAAACAAACCTGTACTGAAAGTGGAGTTCCACTCTGGGAGTTCTACCCAAATTCAAGTTAGATTAAAAAACACAAAACCTTTTCCGAGCAAGAAAAACTATGGCTTTCTCCTAATGCCCCTTGGAGGCTTGTGTGCCATCCTTTCCCTCCGCATGTCATAGCTGCTCGGGTCAGAACAGAGATGAAAAAGTTTAAGGGCCAGTCACACCATAAAGAGTGAGTTCCAGAGCGTTAGGCCTCTGGAACGCACCCCGGCCTGATCAGGTTGTTTTGGGGCGAGAGTGAGCGGGCCGATGCATTAAAGTCACGGGCCGATGCATTAAATGACACTGCAGCCACGCCCCCCGCAGTGTGATCGCAGGTACCGGAACGCATGGCACATTAGTGTGAGTGCTCAGGTCCAGTGAGATCTGCAAAAAAATGCTGCATGCATTACTTTTTGCAGGTTGCACTGGACCGGAATGCAGGCACTAATGTTACATAGTTACATAGTATTTGAGGTCGAATAAAGACATTAGTCCATCAAGTCCAACCTATTAGGATCTCATTCTAGGAGTACCCGTACCCCTGTATATTACGTCCCCTTAAGAAATCGTCCAAAAGTTTCTTGAACAATTCCACATTATTTGCTGAAATCACCGTCTGTGGCAGTGAGTTCCAGTTCTAACTGATCTTACTGTGAAGAACCCCCTTCGCCCCTTGTGCTGGAATTTTTTCCCACCAATTTTAGGTGGTGGCTTCTAGTTTTTGTAATGGAGTTAATTTTAAACAGTTTATCGCTAATGTTGCTACCACCATTGAACATTTTGTACATGGAGATCATATCCCCCCTTAATCTCCTCACCTCCAATGTGAACATGTTTAAATTTAGTAGCCTTGTCTCGTAGCTCTGGTCCTCCATACCCCTAATTAGTTTGGTTGCCCTCCGCTGGACGTTTTCCCACTCAAGGAAATCTTTTCCTAGTACTGGTGACCACGCGTTCGTTAGAAATGTGCCACGCGTTCGGGTGCCGGCGATTGTACTGCGGGCTTGGCTCCGGTGCCATTGACTTTAATGCACCGACACGTCCCCTCCTGCCCCAAAACAAAGTGAGCCCTACCTGTGTTCCAGTGGCCGAGCACTCTGGGACGCACTCTTTATGGTGTGACCGGGCCCTAAGTCCCAAGGAGCATTTTTTCCCCCTGTCCTGCTCCGTGCTACCCAATAGTATGACAAATAAAAAAAGGACAGGACACAAAGAACCTCTGGGTACTGATGTTACATTGCATTTTAGATGTTCTTCCAGAGCACATGAAGACATTAAAAGGATAACTTGTTACAGCTCCTAAATTTCAAAAGTTCATTTATATTCAGTTTTGATAATGAAGAGATTTTCTAGCATGTAGTTGACTACTAATGAAGAACATCTGTAAGAATAATCAGCCTCAAATCAGACCTGAAATAGATGACAGCAAATATCTGCATCAATATGGAGAATGTCCTTAAATTTAGAAAAAGAACATTTACATACAGCTTTGTGAATCAGAAGTCTGTAAAGTAATTCCAAAAATGTCAATTCTAATTTTTGGGTTTCTTGATTCATGATTGGCAGAAACCGGCCAATTCCAAGCTGACCTCATGGACCTTTGTGGGAAACCCCTAGAAGGGAATTTTGCATTTTCTACGTCTATGTTATCATACAGGGAACTTTTTTTTTACCAAAAGGAAAGAATTAACCTCCCTATGTGCAACCTTAATCCAAAATAAATTAAAAAAAGCTTATCCTACTGGTACAAATAAAGGGTAGAGGTCTCCAAACTATCCTACCCATGGAGATATTCATCTAGGGCTATCCTAAACTTGACCATTGCCAATTTAATAAAAAATTAAGTGATAGATCCAATTTCAAGCTCTGCTTGCAATTATTGGAAGTTTCTATAATGAGCATCTGTGACAGGCGGAGGTGCTTGTTATTGCACAGGGAGACTTTCCAACACTCTTCTGTGTAGAAGAGTGAAGGCCAAGTAGTACTGCAAGTGTGCATATGTTGGCGTGGGCCATGGAACTCATTTGGATAATACAAGTACAGGCAAATGTCTCGCCACCAGTCAGACTCAGCCTTCTTTTCCCCTGCCAGTGGCCGGTGTGCTAACACACCAACACAATGTTGCCCTCCAGCTTTTGCATGTATTCACACTTCCAAATGTGTGGACCACTTTCTCTTTTGACCCTTTCCTGTCCTGCATTGCTCTGGATGTACAGATGGCCAATAGCCATAGAGGAATGAGTCTGGTTCTGTCCACCATGCCATAGAGGCATGGTTCTGTTCACCATCCTTAAAAAAAAAAAAAAGTTTGGGGGATTTATGATGAAAGTGAGACCTTCTGTTTAAAGACGGCTCTTCTGTGCTTCACTTTTAATATTTTAAACTATTGCAAAGTCTCTGGAAATCTATGCCAACATACAGATGAAAGTAGAAATCCCCTCTCCGCTGTTATACAAAAAAAGAAATGTAGAACTGGCTGGAAGTGCGCATTTCCATCATGGACACGTGGATATTTATCACAGCAAGCAGCCTGACCTCACTAGGTCTGGAATTGATTAGAAGCTGAAAACAGACCATCTCAGAGAACACGTGCACCCCAACACAATAGAACTTTTTTTTCCACAGCTTTATACAACTACTCCTCACCTAAAGAAGAACTCTGGGCATAAATATTCTTCTTAACCCTTGCATCGCAGCTACCCTGAACTTCAAGGGTTAAGTGCTCATTTTCAGGTAGGGACAAAAATAAAGACATTCACCTGAACCTCCCAGCCAGCTGGTTTCTATTCCAGTTCCTTCAGCCCGTCGCCTCTGATCCAGTGATAGCATGTCCCTCAGTGACCTTATACTGTCAGGAGTGGAGGGAAAGGGGCTGCAGGGACCGGTTTAACAGCCAGACGACTGAGGTTCAGGCGAGTATATCCGTTATATCTTGGGTCAAGCTCATCTCATCACCCTTGCTCAGTCTCATTTTGTAGTGCGTCAGGTATCACTATTGTACTGATTTTCTTCTTTTTATTGGTGTGTCCCCCTTCTCCAATTGTCACCAAGGCCGATGTGACGTGTCATCCTCCTACTGCAGCCTCTTGGGAGATCCAGGTCAAATATCCCAGGAGGCACGGGATCCACAAACAGAGAATTTGCATTATATTGCATTCCCACAGTGAAAAGGAAAGAGAGAAGAGCGACCACACATGCACGAGATCTCGCTCTGCACCATCAGATGGCCAACCTCAAGAATCCGGAAGAGACGGCCAGCTCCAGAACACCAAGAACACTACAAGAATTTCAGCTGAGAACAGGAATATAAGTAGGTCTACTCTTCTAACTAAAAGGGGACATTTATCGTAACACCTCAGGATTTTCCACTTTAAGAGTACGCCTATGACTTTCTAATGTTTCCAAGCTGAAGATAGAGGGTACAGATGTGGCTTGTGGAAGCCAAAGTACCAGTATAACCTGCAGTAGTATAAGTTTATATACAGCAAGCCTAACAGGGCCAACTGATCGGAAGCCGATTAATCGATTATTGAAAAAGTTGACAACTTTTTCAATAATCGATTATGTCGATTAGTTGTTGCAGCCCTAACTTGTACTAACTACATATAAACTTCATGAACCGGCAAAGAGATTTTTCCATAAGGGCACCATTAGGTACGTTGATGTGCTGTGAATTCATTTATTTTAAACGGCCACCAACGCACCTGCACAGTGCACATGCTGTCTGCATTTTGTTGCCCAATGCAACAAACAGGACACTGAGGTCTATTTATCAATCTTCAACCCAGCCGCTGTGTTCCCACAGCATTCCCGTCACTAGATGGAGCCAGGGAAAGTTTCGGGCTAGGGCATCAGGAAACCAGTAAGGGAAGTTTATTTTTTTTCCAGGAATTCAGCTTTAAAATATTTCTAAGTTTACTTCTACAGGCAAGGGAACTAGAATTTTAGGATGGGACCGCTGCATAGTGGGGGCCACAGGTATCTGACACTCCCGAGGAAGAAGACATGGGTCACCAGAGGTGGGTAAAATAACTCTTCTTCTGCAGAAGTTTGCCATTAGAATGTTTTGAGTGACTGACAGTCACTTTCATATCTAGCCCCTTTATACAAATCCATACATGGTCTCTACACACAACTATATTGGACATTGTTTCCCCAAACACGTATAGTTCTGTCAAGTTTAGAACAGTGGGGTTAATTTACTAAAGGAATATAGACTGTTAACTTTAACGTTTACACTTACTTTGCTTAGTGATTTTGGTGTTCACCTCAATCATTTAATCATTTACAAGCAAAAATCCCAGGATGAGGGGTGTGTTTTATTTCTCCTTGCCCACCATTGGGTATTTCTTTCACAATTTTTTTTTTTATTAAAAAGAGAACTATGGGGAGAACTATTTTTATTCCATAGCTCTCTTTAGGGTCACGGGAGGACAAATACTATTGTCCTCCTGTGACCTAAAACTCAGTATATAGCAGGCCATTGCCCTCTACATGCTGACAGCGCCGCAGTTAATATTGAAACAAAAAGTAAACATATATAGGAGAAGGATAGAAATCCACTGATTCAGCAGCGATAAACTTTTCTATTACTAAAAGGATTTACAACACACATTTTAAAAGGCAGGGGTGCCCAATAGGTCGATTGCGATCTACCAGTTGATCGCAAAGCGAACACTGGTAGATCGCGATCAGCTATGTCCTGTGGGGCTTCTCCTCTGGATCCCCGCTGCTCTCCCCCATCTTTTCGTGCGGCCGTAGACGGGAAGAGGCAGGACACCTCTCCCCGTGTGCAACGTCGGCCACACGAGCACCACGCACAAGAGGAGACCTAGGAAGCGGCTGCAGTGGAAGTGAGAAAAGAGGGACAGGGGAGAGACAGCAGAGAAAGTGAGAGAAGAGACAGCAGATAGAAACAGGGGAGAGAGCGAGGGGAGAGGAGACAGCCAAGAGAGGGTCGGTTCACACCACAAATTCTGCGTTCCAGAGTGTTCGGCCTCTAGAAGAACAATATGGGGTTAAGAACAATATCATGTCTAAGTGCCCTCACATCTCCACCAAAAACCCAGCACTAGGTGGATCCAGGTTGTATGATCACAAATATCCTGCATTAAGCAGAGCCCAACTCAAGCTCGCCATACAAACTGTCTTATTTAAGAATAGTGATCATATGAAGCCTTTTATCACATATTGGTTTGGCTCCTTTTTAAATCGTAACCGAAATCACCCAAAAGTTTTACAAACCCTGGAATGTTTGGCCTTGTTACAGACACAAAAGGTGACACACAGGTTAAAATGGCAATTAAAGTTTCATTTCCCACATCTGTGGCTTTTTAAATTGCAATTAGTGTCTGTGTATATAGTCAATGAGCTTGTTAGCTTTCATGTGGATGCACTGAGCAGGCTAGATACTGAGCCATGGGGAGCAGAAAAGAACTGTCAAAAGACTTGCGTAACAAGGTAACAGAACTTTATACAGATGGAAAAGGATATCAAAAAAGGTATCCAAAGCCTTGACAATGCCAGTCCGTACTGTTCATTCACTTCTGAAGAAGTGGAAAATTTCGGGATCTATTGATACCAAGGCAAAGTCAGGTAGACACAGAAAGTTTGCAGCCACAACTGCCAGAAGAATTGCTGGAGATACAAAGAAAAAACCTCACAGGTAACCTCAGGAGAAATACAGGCCGTTCTGGAAAGCAAGCCCGGTTACAATATGCCCAACACCTTGACACGCCTCACAGCTTCTGGTACACTGGAAATTGGAGTGATGAGACCAAAATAGAGTTTTATGGTCACAACCATAAACGCTATGTTTGGAGAGGAGTCCTATAGCAACAAGAATACCATCCGCACTGTGAAGCATGGTGGTGGTTCACTGATGTTTTTGGGGGGTGTGAGCTCTGAAGGCACGGGGAATCTTGTGAAAATTGATGGCAAGATGAATGCAGCATGTTATCAGAAAATACTGGCAGACAATTTGAATTCTTCTGCATGAAAGTTGCACATGGGACGCTCTTGGCCTTTCCAGCACGAAAATGAGCCTAAGCACAAGGCCGAGTTGACCCTCCAGTGGTTACACCAGAAAAGTGAAGGTTCTGGAGTGGCCATCACAGTCTTCTGACCTCAATATCATCGAGCCACCCTGGGGAGATCTCAAACGTGCGGGTCATGCAAGACAACCAAAGACTTTGCATGAACTAGAGGAATTTTGCCAAGATGAATGGGCAGCTATACCACCAGCAAGAATTCGGGGCCTCAGACAACTATTACAAAAGACTGCACGCTGTCATTGATGCTAAAGGGGACAATACACAGTATTAAGAACTAAGGGTGTGCAGACTTTTGAACAGGGATCATTTCATTTTTTTTTTATTTGTTGCCATATTTTGCTTTAGGATTGGGTCATTCTGTTATGACCTACAGCTGAATATGAATCCCATAAGAAATACAATAAATGTTTATTGCCAACTGACTCATGTTTTCTTAAAATAAAAGTGTGTGTGTGTGTGTGTGTGTGTGTGTGTAAATAATAGTACACATATTAGCAAGTCTCCAAGGGTATGGCAAACTATTGAGCACAGGTGTATTTCCCTGAAAGGGGAAAAAAAAAGGAATAGTAGACCAAAAAAGGGGAGAAAAAAAAAAAAAAGAAATAAGGCGGGGAAGAAAAAAAGGGAGAGAGAGGGGAAAGAGAATAGAATAGCACAGATGAAGAAAAAAATAACCCAACATTAGGACAAAAAAGGAAGACAAAATAGAAATAGAGGAATGGAAAAAGAAAAAAAAAAGAGACAGATAAAGACCAGGAAAAAGGAGAAAGGAAAAAAAGGAAGAAGAAAGAACAGAAAAGGAAAAAAAAGGGGGGAGGGAGAATGAGAGAAAGAAAAGAGAATAGGTCGAGTGGGCACTCTTTTGAAAAGCAAACTAAAAAGGGCTAAAAAGTTACCAGATCAGGATTGAAATGCCGGGGGCTTGTATAGGATGCCCAAGGTCTCCAAACCCTCAAGAATCTAGTATGGGTATCTGCCAAAAATGGGTACAATTTTTTATCATAGTACCCGTGATTCTTTACCGCAAAGAAACGGAGGGTGGGAGATTTCCATGATCTGGCAACAGTTTGTTTGGTAGCCATAAAGATATGATTGATCAAGACTTGTTGTCGCTTGGACACTTGTACTATGGGTTTACGCAAAAGCACTTCCAAGGGTCCTTGACAAGGTTACACCCAAAACGATATTCACCAACGAATACACTGATACAGACTCTCTTGACGTTAGGACAATCCCACCAGATATGGTACATGGTGCCCACAACAGAGCAACTTCGAAAACAGAAAGGAGAATAAGATGGGATTGTTTTATGTATACGAGCTGGGGTAGAACGCCAATGAAACAAAACCTTGTAAGAGTTCTCCAATGCGAGAACATTCCTAGAACAAGACACATTTGGCCATATCGCAGACCAATATTCAGCAGAGATTATGGATCCTAATTCCTCCTCCCATTTGGATTGGTATAGGGTTTTTCCCAACAGAAGTTAGTAGACAAGAAGCCTAAATCAAAGTTCACCATTGGGTATTTCCAGTGAACACAGTTGCACCTTATTTCGTAATCTCACTGAACATTCACTTGAGAACTATGGGCTAACCTTTTTTGCCCATAACTCTCTTCGGGGTCACAGGAGGACATCCTGTGACCCAAAACCCAATATATGCTAACAACGCAGAGCCGCAGCCAGAACGGATCCCGACTAGAATGTCGGGATCCACCCCGCCGGCTGATTGACAGCTGACTCTGCCTCTCTAGAGCCAGAGTCAGCTGTGCTTGTGCTTGCCCCCCCAGCCGCCGTCTGTTCCTCCAGTCAGCACAGGAGAAACGG